>NC_084540.1:14287424-14587424 GCF_024500275.1 Phycodurus eques
ATTTGATCAGCTTCAGATATTTAATACAAGCAGGGTGACGAATGCTTTAAGTGTCGGCTTTGAGTGGACTCTCAATCAATCTTATATTTTTGTAATGCAGTCTTTTGTCTAGTTTTTATTCTCCCAACAACTCCAAAAAAACAACAACATCCCAACACCCTTCAAGCAATGAACGAGGTTCCTACCGAAAACATAATTCTGAGTGATAATGTACAGTAGCTACAGTATGTAGAATCATGGATGCTATATACAAGTATCACATTTGTAAAGAACCGGTAATAAACCTCGAAAGAAACACTGTGGTGTACAATGGCGCTATATGGAACCAGGGGTGCAATATAGAACCTCCAAAGCACTTTTATATTTTAGAGTGTATTAATTATTTGTTGTTAACAAATATATATAACAATCAATTACAGGGGCCAATGATGTGTATTATGTAATATGATGATGATGTGACTAAACATTTAGGGCTCTATTTTCGATTATTTGCATAATCTATAAACATCTCAACTACAGTATATACATTTTAGAACACTGAATATGCCTGTTTTAGGAAAGAATAAATAATTTAATTTAATTTAACCTTTTTGTTAAAATTTCAACAATTATGAAAATGGCAAATACTTTATTTGCCAACACAATGTCAAACATTTGTCCCTGGTGTGTATACTCAATAATTTTGCTTTGTATTCCAGTAACTAACCGGACAGAATGTAAAGCGTTTGTTGGATGGAGGATGATAAGCGCAGGTTATCAACTCAATAGAAAATGTAGCCTGAACTCATACACAAATTACCATTTCAACATCAACACAAACTGAACCCAGTAATGTATGTTTAGATGCATCCGCATACAATGTAAAATTAACAATGGATGACAGCAGTCCATGTGTGTGTAGAGGTAAAGCAAATATCTTGAGACTACATCTGTCAAGTGTCGAGCATCCTTCTCTGGCATTATTCCCAGAAACCATCGAGAAGGATAGAAGGCCAGACGGACACTCAGACAGGATACTTATTAATTGCCATGTAACAGATTCGCCTTGCCTTATATTTCAGCATTATTGAGAACTGGAGCAAGCAATTAAGGACGACAGTTAAAGCTATTGTTGATGCAGACACAAGTGATCAAGTAGACCATGAAAGCTCTCTATTTTTTTGACGAGACTTTTCATCTCTGGAGAGGCAGATAGCATCCCGGGGCATTCTAGCTGCTACATACACACATGCTCAGTGAGAAGGACAAAGAATCACACAGGAATTCAAACACAAATTATTTTTCTAATGAGCCCCATGAGGATGAATCTGTACCAGGAAACGGTACAGTCGTTCAATCCTGAAAAACTCAAAAACATTTTCATACTCTCATCAAGACACGTATAGAATTATGATCAAGTCTCCCAAAATCATACATTGAATTCTGCCTCCAAGGTTGTTAAATAAGTTTTTCTGCGTCCATGTGTGTGTGTCAGGTTGTGCCAAATTTTAGTGGTAGATTTCAGCGTAAAGACGAGATAATTTAGGACATATTATTTCCAATTAGGAAAAAAAGCAGCATTTATTTCGATAAAAGTAGATATACAGTAGTCTAAGATAATGGCAATTATCTCATTATTGTAATAAATGTCTACACTGGAGTGTAAAGCTTTCTGAAGCTGGCCACAATTTAGCGTTTTATGTGATGAGACATCACTTAAAGCTTTATGTGTGTTTCCTTTTATTTATTTATTTAAATGACTATATCTGGAGACCAAGCTACCTTCTTAGTTTGTTTTTTCCCCTCCATGTGCTTGTATGTACCATCTTAGTTTTATGGAAATAAATGTCTTTTGTGACTGACTGTCCACCATTGCCTCTGTCTGTGCTGCTTATTTGGGCAGCAGAGGAAGTTGAGAGCTCAGGCGGGGGAGATGAGTCAAACCTAAAATACTGAAATACATTGTTGCTGTGCAGAGATATTTTTATGTGTGGGTCTTACCTGTGGATTGTGGTAGCACTTGAGAAAAAGCAGAAAATAATGCTTGGAAGTCAAGCAGTTGTACTCACCATCGCTTATGTAATACACTTAAGGACTGAATTGAAACGGAGCCAAAGCCAAATTTTCTTTGTTGATTGCTTTGTTTGTACAAGTAAACAATCAGACAAAACAAACTGCTCTTCTCCAATGGAGTCTGCAGATTTTGGACTCGGAATTTTGGAACACAGCATACTTTGGGAACTAAATTCAAACAAATTAATGAGACAACGAGGCACACCTGGACAAGACACGAGTGGCTGGAGGCAGCTGATTGGTTAACACAAGGTAGAGGGCTGACGAGATCAGGTGGAGATAAAGCAAACGAGTAAACAAGAACGTAACAATCAATCAAATCAAACCCAAGTCAGCCAAAACAAATCATGACGCCATACACACTTAATAAAGGAGAGAATACATTTACATTTGCATAATTTCTTATCCTGAAGTCAATTTTTCTAGAGTGATTATATATGTAATTGATAGTATTGCTTATATTGTACGAAGCAACCAGACCACAATCATCCCACTTTTCCTCTTTGCCATTGCTGGTACCCTTCTGTGCATGGTGACATGCCAAAAATCACTTGTGACAGAAAAAGAACTATGGACCTTGGAGTGGGAAAATGTTGCTCATTATCTTTATACTGCAATAGGAAGTTCAAGCGTCACAATTGTGGTTTGTTTTGTTTGTTTTGCTCCCAAGTGGCCCAATTTGGATATGGCTCGCGCCAGTCAGATGATACGTGTCAATAGTAACTGTAGCTCAAATCAAGAGATTGGATACAACAATGCAATGTAAATAAGTCTAAGTCTAATAAGCCTAACATCACCATCTACATAAATATCCAAATTGATGACGTACAAACAAGTGTCTTCCTAAACAACACACCCACAGTGAACCAAACAGCGAACACATAGACCATTAAATATAATTTATATGCTTCGTTGTAGGCACATAAACCATTAAATTAAAAAACGATTATTGATGGTGCCCAGTTAAGAAATGCCTTCCTCTAAAAGTAATGGAGGGGAGAGTCAGTGTCCCCCCACGCTAACATCTCTCCGTGCTCGCCAGCATGTGTGTGATCGGGTTCGCTGTGTGGTGTGCAGCATAAATATACAGCAGAGTTTGAGTTGAATTTCCCCTTGAGGGATTATAATGAATGTAATAAACTGTTATATATATATTTTTTCAATGATTGTCTACAGTGGAACCTCGATTTACAAACTTAATTGGTTCTTGAACGGGGTTTGTAAATTAACCCTCATTTTCCAATAAGAAATAATGTAAACATGAATTTCCAGTCTTGACAAAAGGCCCTATTTTAGTAAATGTTTGCACACTTTGAACATAATAAGAAGCTATATAGTACTGTATATAAAACATAACAAGGAGTGATTGATCAAAAATATCTATAAATCAAGCAGAACTGTCCTCATTTAAAATACAGCTGCCGTGCCAACACGCGTCCAAAGAGTGTCACGACTACTTCTGGTACATTCGCAGCCAGTCGGAAATCACAAAATCCCTTAACTTTAACAACCAAGGTTGCTACCATCATGAAGAATAAAAATTAAATCCAATTTCCCGGTCCCCCGGTCCTCTTAAAATATACTTCACTCCCTTGGCCATTTCCCCCCCTCACAATAGTGGCCATTGTGGATTTGTTTCTTCCATACTGTGCTTGTGAGCAAACTCAGCAATGCATGCGCCATTGACATACTCCTCACAAATAGTATTCTTTAAGTCCACAGTGAGTCCCTCCCTCTTGCCACGCTTGTCCGTTGCTTTTCTAGGACCCGTATTCTGCTGGCAAAACACGAAAATAAAGGCAAAAATGTTTTTTTTAAATACCTGAAAAGGCACACAATGACCCAATAAGCAAAGTAGTGACTGACGGCGACACTAGAGCGGCTGAGAGTAATCCGCCTCCCCCCACCGGCCATCAGAAAATGGTAGAATTAAATGTTTGCACACTGCGATAAGGCAGTTCAGAACTGCTTTAACGGTGCAATGACAACTTGAAAGGGGCCCCTTCGTAGCGGTGCTGGCTGGTGGGCCCCACCGCCGACAGACGGAGGATGTTGGTCTATATCATTGACACAACTCTAAACAGACATTGCAATGACACGTTGGGCGTCGAAGAGCTCACTAATGGCTCCCCCTACTAGCATGCTTGTTGGAAATACATCTACAGCACAAGAAAATGAAGCAAAGTTATCGGTCAAGAAAGGCAAAAGAAGAAAAAAATCCAAGCCGAGACTTAGGACAACAAATGAGTGACTCAGACAGACAAGACAAAAGTGACATCCTTCTATTCAGTATAGCACCTCTCCACTGAATAAACAAACAATTGATGGCTGCATTATTAACTCCGTCTGACGGACACTTATAGAAGAGCACACCTACTAAGACCCAAATAGCAAATCATTCTATAAGCAAGGGACAAAGCCGACGGATTGTGAGGTAGAGGGAGCAGATGATTTGAGAGCGTGAGATGGGAAGAGGAAGAGAAATGAGACGTAGTGGTCTTTGAAGATCAGCGGGTGAATCATCCCTTTGATAATTGGGTCTGCTTTTCATTTTGGCACTCAGCAACGGTGTTTGTGTACACTTTACACTCCTTCACCCTTTGCTGTCTGACACACCTCATAAATAGATGTGTGTGTGTGTGTGTGATGAGTCTCCGATGGCGAGCTGAACACACAAATTACAAACACACCAGTCAGATTTCATATTTGTCATGGCATCTAGGTGCATGTCATTAGGTACAACTTTGTGAAAGACATATAGTCTGTCTGACGTACAGTATGTGTGTGTGTCACTGCCACCATGATGCCTCATATGCCAAAGAGCAGCGTGACATATAGGGGACTAATATTTGCCTTTGGGGAGCTTCAAGGGCTTTTTTAGCCTTGTTCTTTGAGGACGGTGTGAGACACTCATGCTGAATTATGTGTGAGTGTGTGCATTTGGCAAATTCAAGAACCTCTCATGTGATTACGTGTAGGTACCTTTTTTGACAAATTTTCACGGAATGGTCCTCCAACAGCTGCAGGAATAGCAGATGTTGATCGTGGCAGATGGAGCTGTGTGACTACAGCTCTGCAATCTTGCAAATTCCTCTTGCCAAGTTTCAGACATGAATGTGGATAGATAAACATTGAAAAGACCAATTAGTGTCTAAAGGAAGAATGGCAGACAGCAAAACTATGGTTCTTGCTGTCGCTGCAGTTTACCTGGAACAGGACAACATTTAATGGGACTGTAAGCAGATATCCGTGTTTCGTTTCTGAATAAATTAAATATGTTTTGAAGATAAGTGATGAAAACATATGCAAAGACATAATATAGTGCTGAATTGTTGAGGTATAGCTTAAGCATCTTTTTCAACGTTCACACTCCGGTTTCCTCCCACATCCCAAAAACATGCATGGTAGGTTAAAAGACGACTCTAAATTGCCCGAAGGTGTGAATGTGAGTGCGACTAGTTGTTTGTTTGTATGTGCCCCGCGATTGGCTGGCAACCAGTTCAGGGTGTACCGCGCCTCCTGCCCGATGATAGCTGAGATAGGCTCCAGCACGGCTGCGACCCTAATGAGGAGAAGCGGCTCAGAAAATGGATGGATGGATGTATCTATTGGCTCTTTTTCAAATATTTGGTGTGTGAGGTTAGAGGTTGGAGAGTTCTATATTGCAAGTAATCCACTTTAAATTTAGAATGCACCACATTAAGCCATTTTATGTTTTATTTAACAGGAGCCCCAAGTGCATGTACAACTAAGTAATTGTTCAATTAATATTTAATATGTTAAACTGAGTTCCTGTGGCAGCTGCGTACCTTTACTGTATCCTGCTTTGGTCACTATCATGCAAATGAATGTGATTAGAAAAACATGAAGATCAGATGTGTACAAAGTGGAAATTTTGTCCACTTGGCTGCCACTGGCTCTTTGACAAAAGGGTGCCGTGATGAATTTGCTCTTCTGGGAAATTTCAATACTATGTAAAATAAAACTGCATAAATTTTGTTTGACATTTATGTAAGGTCATTGCTCAACAGTTTTCTGTGCCAAGTTTGAGGTAATTGAATTTAGGATTCTGTTTTGCCCACAGTCATCCATGGATTACTTAGAAGATATGCAGAGCACACACTCGCATACACCAGACTGACAAAAGCCTTGAATGCTTGCTGAGACAATATGTAGATGATAAATAAGTAACAAAAAGATCATGTGCTTTTGATAGTGTGCCAACAGTGACTTCATGCCAAGGACCTTGTATATTTGTTTCCACTATTTATTCCCATTCCGCATTTTCTCTGCTGAATTCTAAAGCAATCTTTTCTTGTTTGGTTCTGGGGTATCACTGTACATTTAACATGTCTGACCAAACTGTTGGCAAATATAATATGCATGCATGTTTAACGAAACATGGATAATATTCTAGTTATAGGGCCTGAGTTAGTAAGATCCCAAACAACATCCGCAAAATTGTGTGGCCCACCGCACACCGTGTGACGCGGCTGAACACGACTGAACTGTCCTGCAGTGAGTGAGGTGCCGACTTTGCAGCGATGCGAAATTTGTATCCTGGAAGAACCATGTCGCAGATTTAGAGCTCCATCAGAAATGCCATGTCAAATCACATCAACAGCCTCTCAAATATCCAACCTCTCTCCTTTCGTTCTTGCTCGTTTCCTCTCATGGTATTATTTTAAAATAGCTACAGCAGCCAGGGCCACCTGCTTCTTCTTGACCATTGTGCCTTGACAATGTTTTTTGTGGTTCAATAAAAAAATAATACAGTACAGCAGTGGTTCTCAAACCTTTTACACCAAGTATCCCCTAACAAAAGAACTTGGCTCTCCAAGTCGCACCATAATGACCAACATTAAAAAACAGTGCTGTAATAGGTAGTGTTCATCAAAAACTTAGCAGAGGTTTTATTGCTAAAGTTTCATTTAATATGAGCTATTGAGATATAATATGAGATATTTAAGCTTCTGTAACATTATGAACACTTTGAACATTAACATTGTGCTTATATATATATATTTAAAAAATAAAAGTGCAACAGGTATATAAGTGGTGGAGACCGCATTATTACTGAGTTACAGAAAATAAATCTATCACGTCGATAATTTGCAAGCAACCATATAAAAGCCGTGCTTTGTTTGATTTGATGTGTACCGAGTGCCCATCCTGCGTAACATTGCATCTAAAACTTGTGACAGCAAACCCGGAAAACAGCTCTGGGAGAAAAACAGCACCAATTGTCATAGTGCTCTGAAATAACCCAGACGCAAGGAAGTGCAGAGTTGACCGGAGTTTTGTCATAGTTCATAAAGCATGACACCTTCTTGTGACTGGCTCCAAATCAGTCCTTAGCTCATTCAGAAGTTCCAAAATCGCATTGCTGAATAGGCAATATGTTGCGATTATTTAATGTATTTATTTTTTGTTGTTGCTGGTCTCAAATATATTTATTCGAGCGGAAAAGGTCTCCCTGCTGCGTCTTATTTTGCCTGCACTACTGTGACACTGCTTTTCATGCTGGTGTGTTTGTTATATGTGCTTATTCAAAGATGCAAATCAGCCATTGCAATTTGTCTTTGCTTTAATCGCATTTGTGTTAAATTTATCTATTTGCATATACTACTTGCAAAATTAACTGCGTTGCCATTTGTGCATTTGTCAGTCGCATACCTGGGTGCGCCAGGTTAGTAGATCAGCTCACACATCTGTCTATGTGAAAGATTAATGATAAATTCATGTTTTATTTCTTTTTCATATATATTTGATGAGTTGTGTGCCATAGAGTAGACTTGCAATGATGTTTGCCTGAGCTGTCATGTTCCTCTTCTTCAGGGCACAAACAAGTTGAACCAACACTGCCTCTGCTGGTTGTATTAGTTCACTCAATTACATGATTATTGAATAATCAGAAAACTCCTAGAACTGAACCTAACAATAATTATTAAAATTTAATTTCAGGATATAAATGCATGTTCTGTTCAACTGAGGATGTATCTGGCTTAAGCAGAAGTGGCCAGGATCATGAGGAGATGATTTAGGCAAAAAAATATATATATTATATTAGAAGGGTGATGTTATATTTGTTTAGAAATATCTATGCGTATTCATGTGGTAAACCCTCAGTTCCAGGCAATCCTGACTATTTTTGTCCTGAAGCAAAAGTACAGCTAATGACTTCAGTGCTTCCCAGTGGACAGCCATAATGCATTTAAGTACCCCTGAGGGAACCTATGCCTGACAGTGTAGAACTGCCTCTTGGCCCGCTGTCACAATATCTTTGCATTCCTTATCATATCTTTTCCATTCTGCCACTCTCTTTCTGTTCTCCTTTTGTCTTCTTTGAGTACTTTATAGTGTACAGTTGACTGTCATCGTTTTCTGTCGGGAGTAAAGCAACACAGCACAACTTACTGAAAATACTGTAGGTGTGTGTTGTTGTCACTTCTCATCACATTCATTTGCTTGTTGCTTGACAGTGAACTGGACATTGATGAAAAAAAAAGTTTTTTCTTCACTGTTAGTTGCATTGATTCATTTTGATTTGTTTTGCCATCAAAACGCACCCTTAATCTATGACAACCTTTCTTCTGCTGAAGTTACGTAATGTGCATGCAGCAAGTGGGTGGGACAAGGATGATTCATCTGAGTGACTACCTGAAGAATGTGAACGCATCAATTACAGCAAGTCTTTTGGCTTTGTCAACTTGGAAGCTGTAGCAGGTGGAGCCTACATCATAATAATAACTAGAAGGTCCATATTATCCCTAGGAGATCAATGAAGCACAGTTTTTTGATCGAGAGACAGTACCATTAAGAGCAATTTTGATTCTTTGTTGTAAAACAACAGACAAAGAATCATCAACAAAAGAATCAGAGAGATGAGCTTACCAAGATGAAGGGCGCTGCAGAGTGAAGGGAAATAAAAGCAAAAAAAAAAAAAAAACCCTGTAATCTTCTAAATAATGAAGAGCTGAGGAAGGGAAGAGCAACTCTAAATAATTTAGTTCTTTGTACGCATTGGTGGGGTTATTTGGGTGCAAATAGGAGCATTAAAGTCAATTTGTCGCTGACGGGATAATCTCCATCCCACCTGCATGCCACATTAACACCAGCGTGACCCCACGACTAATAGCACACTAACCAAACTTCAATTAAAAAACAGTCATGCAAATCTAGGAGGTTTTTGTACTAGCAAAAAAAAAAAAAAAAAAGGATTGATTGATTGCATGTTGAAAAGAAATCTAATGATATGCATCTTTACCTCGAGCCGTAGTGTTATTTACGTGCAGTTGTAACAGACATTTTAATGTTTGTTTTTTATATTTATTCACTGTTAACTATGATTGAAAGTGTACGGAAACCACACAGCCATTATTGGATATCATGTCTTTGCATGCTTAATTTACCTTTGACCTGCTAAATGCTCTGCAGGCATGGGCTTACCATACAGCACATGGATCAATGGTCCTCACCATATTGCTTCTGTAATTGCCTGTCATTCATCTTCTAACTTCTATCTATCGAGCTAAGTTATGATGTTCTGGACATTGGCTGAAAGTTTATTTATTTTATTTATTTATTTATTTATTTTTTAAACCACCCAAACTGAACCTTTTTAGCTTTTCACTGGCTCCTGCTTTTGTGGATATTCATTGCTTTGCCAACCATTCGAATAACATGCAAATCCAAGACAAATAATTGAAATGCACGGGACTCAAGAAATTGAATTTGGTTTTCAGTTGTTTTCCTTGATTGGTCTGGGGATGTTTGGTTTCTCTGCACATCAAACAAATGTATTTGGAAACCCACCAGATGGTTTATGAAATGGAGGAAATTCATATTTAAATTTGCTGTTGAGTAACAAAGTTGGGACAGAGTGGAGGTGTCTTATCTCTCCTTGTATAAATTGGAGACCGTCATTTGAAACTTGATGGGCATTTTATACCCAGCTCTTTGCAACTCCCTTCACTGTCTCCCTCACTCTCACTGGGGAAACCACAAACTAGAAGGATAGTGAATTTCAAGTGAAACCTCTCCTTTCAGTTCATGTTTTGTTCCACTTGATCATCCATCTGTGTTTTATTTTCTTCTATTTCACCGTTTTTCCTCTTGCGATAATCCCTGACCCATTCTCCCTCTCCTTCCCTTCATATGTGAGTATGCTATGAAGCCGCATCACAATCTTTATATTTACGAGTGGCCTTCCTTTTATGTGTGTATGTGCATGTGTGTTTAGTTTTGCTTTGAGAGCCATTTTCAAATCTCATTTCACACGGCTGAGTGTAAAAAGACCTGACACAGCACTCTGTGAGGAAGGGAGAGGAAAGGAGGATGAAAACGGGATGAGGAACAGAGGGGAGGATGGCAGGAGATGGGGAGGAAATGATGGTGAAGACAAAGCTGAAAGTGGGGGTGGAGAGTAAGGGAGAAAATGAAGGTGGGGGGCTTGCATCATTCTACCTACAGACTGGTGAAAGGAAGCAGGGAGGAGAAACCGAGCAAATAATTGCTTCAACTTGGTCAGTTTTGAAAGGGAAATGGGATAGACTAAGGAGGATCATTTGCATAAGGCAATTTTGATACATTCGTATTTTGGTTTGGCTAGCTTTACATGAATATCAATTATTTGATATCGAACCAGGGAAGGCAATATTTTGAGCAAAATAATGCATTAGGAAATGCGTCTTCCTTACAGGGTATGTCCAGAATTTTGCAGTTGCTATCAAACATTAATTCGTATCCTTCTGTTCCTCAATCTATATGAAGACAGCGATACGATTTATATTTGTACAAGCTGTACATATGCTAAATGTCCTCTAACTATGTTTAAAATCAACAAAGACATACAGTGGATATAAAAAAAACTCTACATACTCCTGTTCAAATGATATTGCTTTTAATAATAATTTAAAATTTAAAATGAATAATTTCTAAACTGTTTCTAATAGTATTTTTGTCACCTATAACCTGTGTAACGAAATTGGCTCTGTAAAATTCTGAGTAGTTTTTGTCTATCTTACCTTAAAAGAAGTGAATGTCAAATCTTAGTATTCCAAATTTAGAGTTAATTTTTAGTTCCCGGAGTCTATTTCTCTTTTTAATTTGATGTTTTCATGCACTGTTGTGTCCAGGAAAGCAGGTTCTGGAATAGACCCATACATGTAATGTAACATGTAACATATCTGCAGCGGATATGGGAGTCATGGCGGTATGTGCAAAAAGCCCATTGAAATAAAAAAAATTAAAAAATGTAAGAAGTAAAAATAAACAAGTGAAATAATGTTGCACAAGTGTGCACACCCTCTTATAAATGGGATGTGGCTCTGTTCAGAAATAACCAGTCACATTCAAACTCATGTTAAATGGGAGTCAAAGCAAACCAGCCAACATTTAAAGTGCCTCTGATTAACCCCAAATAGATTTCAGATGTTCTTGTAGGCTTTTCCTGACTTGTTTTCTTTCTAGCAGAAAGTTTTTCTCTTAACGCTGACTTGACCCAGCTGAAGGAAAACAGCCCCAAAGAATGATGCTACCACCACCATGCTTCACTGTTGGTATGGTTTTCTTTTGGTGATGAGCAGTTTTGCCATTGCACCAAACATACGTTTGGAAATTATGGCCAACAAATTTAACACTGGTGTCATCGGACCATATCACATTTTCCCACAGAAAATGTGCAGAAGATTTTAAATGTGTTTTTTCAGCAAACTAAGGCTGAACTCTCAACCTGAATCTAACACAGACCTTGAACATAAAGTCTTAACCTCGGCCAGAATTCTCCGAAAGTTCTGTTTTCGGAGACCCAAAATATTGTTTGCCTGTAGACTAACTGCATAGAAACAGCTTTTTACAACAAATTGGGACCCTTTGCATTAGCTGCAAATTTGAGTTGGAAGGTAAAAATACTTTTTTTAACTTTTTCATTCATTCATTCATCTTCCATTCTGCTTATCCTCACTAGGGTCGCGGGCGAGTTGGAGCCTATCCCAGCAATCTTCGGGCGAGAGGCGGGGTACACCCTGAACCGGTCACCAGCCAATCGCAGGGCACATATAAACAAACAACCATCGCGCACACATTCACACCTAAGGGCAATTTAGAGTCCTCAATCAACCTACCTTTTTTTACTTGTTTTTTTTTTGTAGGGGGTGTGATTAAAAAAAAAAAGAATGGCAGTAGAGCATAGAAAACGTTCGGAACAGCTGAAATAATACACTGTACACAGCACTTGAAATTCATTTTGGGTTTATATAATGTAGCCATAACTCCATTTTTTTTCTCAAAACAATGCTTGTAAACACCCGAATTACAATATAATCTGGATTAGAATAACACCAAATACTGTATTGTGGTTATTCTTACCCATGTAGAATTAGCGAGTGGACCCTTGTAGAAATCTCACTTCCTCCGAATGCACAGGTGAAGCACTGACCCTTCTTCCCTTCTCTCTCGCACAATAAGCAGGTTTGTGCAAATGAGGTAATTAGGGAGGATTCCTTTGAGTTTTAAGAGATGTGGAGAGAGGGAAGAGAAAGTGGCGGATAAGGATTCAGCCTACATGCATCTGACAATTCATTAGGTACACCTGCCCTCATGAGATCCACTAAAAGAGCTCCGGTACGGCAATGAAGATAATAATGCTCTGTTTTGACTGACACGATCAAAGATGTTTATGTAGTGTCGAAGTTCTCTGCATCATATTAACAGCTGTGTGGAATATTTTCCACTCTCATGCAGCTAAAAGAGCAAGTGAATATATTAAATATGCATCTCAGTCTGAAGCAGTTTTACACCACTGCAAACTACAACTGCAATAATAAGCATATTTGTCATATATTGTATATCATTAGATTATGCAGGATGTGGCCAGAGATTGTATATTATCATCACAAAATGACTATTTTTGTCTCGCTGCTATTTTTCTTACAGATAGCATCTCTTTTGTGTCCTGCGCCACTTCCTCTTTCCTGCCGTGTATGACCATTGTCCTTCACTTTCATTATCTCTTTTCGTCATTCTGTCATCTTCAATGACTGCCTTCTCTCTCGTCATCTTCCTGTCTCTCTCTCCATCTTTTGCATGATCAACTCTATCCCTTCGTTTTGTCTTCACCTGTTTCGTGATGTGTCATCTCATGGCTCTAGTGTCGTTCCTCATGTTTCCTATTTGTACCGCAACTGACGAATTTACTGTCAATGCAAATCACTTGCAAAGAACAAGTCCTCATAAATATGCCCATAGTGGACGTTCTCACACCATGACGTAAAATTGCAGAGCGGGACATATGAAGTAAAAGAGAGCTCTCAGCAGAGAAATCTTCTCACGCACACACACATATCGCTTCCTTTCAAAGTTTCCAAACTTGGGATAGCAGTTTTCCGCCAGATCTAATGGAAAGAGCGCAAATGTGGGGGAAGATTTGGCAAAAAAAAAAGACAGCAGAAGGGATAAGAAATGCTGACAGCTGTGCTCCCCATTTTCTCCCATTCAGCCGATGAAAAAGAGATCCGTTGTCACATACTGTAATTTACCCTGAACTCCCTGTCCCCATCGACTTCACGTTTCACCATGTGGAGTGGAGTTAACTCCATCCCTGGGATCATAAAGCACGGAAGCTTTTAGGTAGCAGCAAAGGAATTTGTAGCTTTGCAACACACACATTGAGCCCCGTTGGCAATAACAAGAAGGAGAAGTGTCGGGGTGAGTGAAACTAAATCATAATGTCTCCCAAAAGTGCTACCCGGCACTGGTTGCCTTGGTAACACTCGTTTATTTGTCTCATACAGTATTCCTTATCTATCAATCAGCATAATTCTCCCCTCTTATTGACTTCAACATCCAACATTGGGGTAGGAAGAGGCAAATGAGGGCAACAACAAGCATTCTTCACATTTCAATTCAGCAAAGTTTGGAAAGTAGATTTGCCTTCAGAAAATGTTCACTTCAATTACTGCTCTCTATCAAGACAAGAACCATATTGATCTTGAATGTTTGATGAGAGATGACAAAATTAGCAAAGGTTAAATCATTGCAGTATACATTTACACTGTTTATAATGTTATTATTCACTATACAATTTCTAGGCTGCAAAACCCAAGGGGAAAATGAGAACAGGACCGTATGAACGCATCAAGTCCTTGCATCGATGATGGGTTAATATTAATTTTACTGTGTTGTATTTTCCGTGAATTTATTTTTAGGTGGCTTTTTACGTCTTTACAGGGAGTCTTCAATGGGTATTGCTGTAGGGTTAAACCATAACTGCCATCACAGATTTTATCTTGTATTAACCGGTCTGTGTGGTCAAAAAGGTTGTGAAGTTCAGTTTTGTCACAACCCCAATCCTACATGTTTGACATTGTGGAGCATTGTGGAATATTGTGAGCGCTGCTACATGTTCCTTCACGTTTTAATTCCTAACATCAGATCAAGCATCTTAATATTTGATGCAAGTTGGCCGAGGTACCTGAATATGTTTATTTTCAATCATTGCTGTCTGAGGATATTTTTTTTACTTGACAAAACATGGCCCTCGCAGCATATTTTATTCAACAAACAATCTCCCTCTGCCACCGTGGCGTTAGAAGGCAGCCATTTTGTCTTATTATGGGCTGAAAACATCCATCCATCCATCCATCCATTTTCTGAGCCGCTTATCCTCACAAGGGTTGCGGGAGTGCTGGAGCCTATCCCGGCTATCATCGGGCAGGAGGCTGAAAACATGCGGACATATTTTACACACACTCGCTCTCAAGTTGACAGGCGGCACTAGGCCCTATATGATTGACCCTGATTTGCTACGCCCACAAGTATGACGGCTGTCGGTCTCTCCGTGGAAAGAGCGTGTGTCATTTATCAGGATATAAGAATGACAGCAAGAGGTCTGACAATAAATCATCAGCAATGTTATCACACCACCCCTCTCTTGCCACTATAGATTTGTGCCGGGGAGTTGAGGTACACTGTTATAAATCAGTCAATGGCGTAAATGGAATGAAGCACTATCCCTCCTCCCTGCATCACTTAGGCACAGACATACAAAGAAACAGAACATAGCACAGTTGATTAGAGAAAGCAAATTAAGCCTTCAGGGGGTGTGACATATTTTCATTTGCTTCATTTGCAAGTGATCTCCTCAAAGCCCCGCAGCACACCGAGCGATGCAGCCGAACACATCTGAACTGGACAATCGCAGACAAATTACAGCCCGGTGACTCACACCTGCACGCCTGGTGACTGACTGTCTCACAAATACCAACTCGCTGCAAAGTGAAAAAAAATACTCCATCAGTTGTTCTTATCAGGAAACCATATTTTGACACTTCACATACACTGCACTCTATAATTTTTTTTTTTTTATTGAACTACAAACAACATGGCGCAATCATATACAACATAGGTTGTACGGAATGATGCCCTTGCTGACTCCAACCCTCCCTATTCACCCGAATTTGACTGGCATTGAGGTGGGCTTGCTAGAGTCTTGAGAAACCATTGCACCTACATGGTGAATATCAACCGTTTGGGTGCTAATTTGCTAATGAACAATAACAAAATAACCAAAAAAAGAAAAGACCTAATTTGTTTTAATATGAAGATTATCTAATTCTAAAACTATTTTAGCACCATGCCAATATACTGTGGGTAGGTGACTGAGGTCCATTCAGTGCACCATGTATTAGCATCAGTACTTGCATTGAGCTGTGTAGGCTTTGAAGCTGGGCAGACTGATATCCACCTAAACAGTAAATTTAGATTCCTGGCGGCTTGTTTACAGGTAATAGCGCTAAAACAGATTAGGTTGATGGGGCCACTGGCTCCATGTAATCTACTGACAGTTACTCTCTAAAGATGCGTTCTGACAAAAAAGCTCAGGCTCACTGTTTATCACTGAAGGGAGAGAGTGGAAAAAGGAAGAAGGGTGCAACAAGAGGTTAAAATAGCGCAAATGTGGATTAGACGATCAGAGAAAGTAGCAGAGTGGGAAAATGAGGCTGGAAATTTTGAATTCTTTAAATTGAGCACATCGACTCAGAAGACACATGGGGGGGGGGAACATTTTGAGCTTTCAGTCACAACCAAACTTAAACAGAGACAAAGTTTTTTGTTGTTGCGAAAGATTGCAAAGACAATTTGAGATTCTCATCTTAACTATTTTGTTTATGTATTTGTCCAGGATTACATGAAAACTACAGTACCAATATCCAATTTGTGATGGGGTGGATGAAAATGTTTGCAGCTGCTGCTCGTAATGATAATCAGATGCAGGAATATTAGTCTTGCTTTTATTGCTTGTGTTGGTTAGCAGGTTTAAGCAAAAACTTTAAAAAAGCGTTGTTGGGGGTTGAGACGTCCTGTGAAAGATAACATCAATATTTGACACACATTTTGTTATAAAATGCAAATAGAGAAATTGTTCTATTTATTTATTTATTTTTTGCCATTCCATTGCACATGAATGGTTCCTCTTACCCCAGAATGAATGGAAATGGTTGTGTCTCTTCCATTTTCAATGACAAACTAGCAAACAGAAATATGCTGATCCACAATATTTGTAATTTATTTATTTTTATTTATTTTTTTTTTCTCTTTTTGCTGTTAAAGTTACAATGTAAGCATTTTCACCACCCCAGAATAAAAGGTGGTATGGTTTTCGTCCACCCAATATGTTGTCCTCCAGGAACCAAGGAGTAGGCTGCTGACTAACAAATTGTCAGCAACAAATATGGTGCTCCATGATTTATTTTTTATTTGTTTGCTTTTGTAAGGAAAATGTATTTTCTCTTTTTGCCATTTGAGTCCGAATGGAATTGCTTCCTCCACCCCAGAATCGCAACTGGTCAAAACATTTTCATCTTACATCATCCCTGATGAAACAAGAAGTAGCCTGCTCATAATGAACAAACAAGTAATGTTTTTCTGTCTTTTTTTTCCCCTTCAGTTTAATTGCTACTTCTTCAGTGTGGCTCCACTGAGTGCAATTGGTATTTTATCACAGTGAAACTCTTTTCTTACTTTATGATTATTTGTTTGACAGTTGTTCGTTTGTATTCCTGTCGACAGGCATGCCTCAGAAAGGACTTGAGTAGAATAACATCAACTAGAATTTATTGATCTCCACTCTGTTGCAATTGTTCATTGATTTATGTCACAGGTGATTGCACTGATGTTGAAGCTTTCATGCAGGAATGTGCTTTCAGAGCTTGTCTTGCTGTATTCTATGGGCCAGCTAAGGAGGTTAGCTCATTGAACATCTGGCTTTTAAAGCTAAATGTGCCTCTCAGATCGTCTGTCATCCAAAGATAATGTCTGGCTGAAGGCATCAAAAACAGGACAAAGCAGAAGATTGGTCTGACACCTTTATGTCTCAGAATACTTGAGCGTCAGCAGGTTAACAAACCATTTTGTGTCTAATGGTTGGTGATAATGTAACTCTTCAGCTGAGAGACCTTCAAATTCTACTCCCCGATAAATGCTTTTGAATCATGAGAGTATTGTGATTTTAGCTAGTATGATGAATATATTTTTTCTACAATTGTGAGGACAAACTCAGAAACAGAAGTAGAATGTGTGCCATGAATGACACATTTAAGCCTTTGTAGGGCACTTTTATGGCCCATTTTGAACACAGGTTAAAAAAAAAAAAAAAAAAAAAACCACCATAGGTCCTTGTCCTATTATGAATGTGTTTTGCCATATTCTGTCCCTCCTTCCGCAACCCTGAACAGAATAAGTGGTGTAAAAAACGGATGGATGGCATCCTGCCATCCATTTTCTAAAGTGCGTAACCTCTTCAGGGTCACAGGGGAGCTGGAGTCAATCCCAGCTGCCTTTGGGAAAATGGCAGACTACACACTGGACTGGTTGCCAGTCAATTGCAGGACACATACAGAGACAGACAACCATCCACACTCACACTGTCACTAAGTGAGAACTGAACCCATGCTGTTTGTACAGAAGTTAGGAGAGTTGACCACTACACGGTCAACGACCACGTTTTTTCCATATTCAAGCAGCCTAAATCATAGATCTACATTTCAGAGTGTGCCTGACCAGAAACATGTTGATGTATACTTGCCATTAAGTTGCCAAGTGGGAATTATGTTCACCATTTGGCCACAGTCACATTAATGAAATTTTTGAAAGATATTTTCCCATTTTGGGTCGGCTCCTCTGTCAGTGGCTAATTTATAAATACATTACACTCTCTCGTGGAATATATTGATAGGCTCGCTAACAGAGTAACATGTCATTTTGATCATTCAGCAGTATGCATCCAAACTTCTTTGTTTCGGGTCACCGCATGCAAAAATTGTTCGAGGTGGCTGACGAAGCTGAGAATGTATATGTGTGTGTGTGCGTGTACACACACACACACACATTCATGCACAAGATACTATACCATTCATCAGGGATGTGTCCCTTTCTGAAATGCTCAATGCTCTTGCTCATTTTTCACTCCAGTCACACAAGGCTGTGTTTGCGTATGCATGTGTGTGTGTGTGCGCATGTGTGTGTATAGGTAGGTGTGTGTGTGTGTGTACAGTATGTGTGTGTTCTCAGCCGATTGTATTGTGTTGTGTCACATTGAAGCTCCAGAGAGGTTGCAGGCAGGTGTTAAGTTGGTGTGGCAGTCAGAACCATGGCAGCTCTGCTTGGCTCAGTGTTGTCCCAAATCACACACAGTGACACACAAAGGGAGACACTCACTGAAACACACGCATCAGGCATATGTACTTCTTTGCCTTTTACATTGTTATATAGGGAAAATCCCTTTACGAAACTCTCAATGAAACTTTATATTGAGTAATGAGGAATTCTGCTGCTGTGCGTCTCATTTGGTGTCAGTCATTTTCCTTTGTCTTCCAATCCTCAATGACAAAAAATGAATGCATTAAAAAAAAAGGTATGAGCATATTCTAAGTGGCAATGCAGCTTTAATAAATAATGCAACCGTATTAGTTGTGTCGTATTATCTTCAAAACTGAATCATATCAGATATAAATCTTTTTTCTCTTACGTTATCATTTGCTTTAGGGAGTATTGTAGAAGGGATTTTTTTGGCAGTAAAATTCGTTTTCTCCAGCTCTTATCAGAGGATAAAATTAAGTCTTATTTTTGGGGGCTTCAAAATTTGTTAGATTCAAAGAAGCCACCCACCAGGGTAAAAGAATCAGAGAGAATAATTATTTATCAGCGTCACGCACAGTGGCTTTGCTAAGCCTACTTTGAGGGGGGCTCTAAAATGTTCTTGAGCCCCCCCAAAATCATTTGTTTGTTTATGGTTAGGCCAATATTTTTGGGTCTTCGCCGTGCTAAAAAAGTTCTTACGCCCCCCCCCCCCCCTAAATGATTTGGTTGTTTAAAAAAAAATACATATACGTAGTTTTATTTTTTATTATTTTATTTTCCCCCATTCCTTCCCATGGGCTCACCACATGTGGGAGGGGCCATAGGGGTCTGGTGCAGTGCGAGCTGGGCGGTGGCCGAAGGCAGGCACCTTGGTGATCCGAACCCCGGCTACAGAAGCTGGCTCTTGGGACGTGGTATGTCACCTCTCTGGCAAGGAAGGAGCCCGAGCTGGTGTGTGAGGTCGAGAAGTTCCGACTAGATATAGTCGGACTCACCTCACACACAGCTTGGGCTCTGGTACCAGTCCTCAGGGGTTGGACTCTCTTCCACTCTGGAGTTGCCCATGGTGAGAGGCGCCGAGCAGGTGTATACTTATTGCCTGTACATTGGGGTTCACCCCGGTGAACGAGAGGGTAGCCTCCCTGCGCCTTCGGGTGAGGGGACGGGTCCTGACTGTTGTTTGTGCCTATGCACCAAAGAGCAGTTCAGAGTACCCACACTTTTTGGAGTCCTTAGAGGGGGTGCTGGAGAGCGCTCCCACTGGGGACTCCTTCGTTCTGCTGGGGGACTTCAAAGCTCACGTGTCCTGGTTGACACGCCTCTGCAACATCGCGTGGACATCGGGGACAGTGCCTCTGGATTGGCAGACTGGGGTGTGGTCTCCCTTTTTAAGAAGGGGGACCGGAGGGTATGTTCCAACTACTGGGGGATCACACTCCTCAGCCTCCCTGGTAAGGTCTATTCAGGCGTGCTGGAGAGGAGGGTCTGTCGTGAAGTCGAATCTCAGATCCAGGAGGGGCAGTGTGGTTCGCCCAACCAGTCTACATGTGTTTTGTGGACTTGGAGAAGGCGTTCGACCGTGTCCCTCGGGGAGTCCTGTGGGGGGTGCTTCGGGTGTATGGGGTACCGAACCTCCTGATACGGGCTGTTCGGTCCCTGTACAACTGGAATCAGAGTTTGGTCCGCATATCCGGCAGTAAGTCGGACTCGTTCCCGGTGAGGGTTGGACTCCGCCAAGGCTGCCCTTTGTCACCGATTCTGTTCATAACTTTTATGGACAGAATTTCTAGGCGCAGCCGAGGCGTAGAGGGGGTCCGGTTTGGTGGCCTCAGTATTGCATCTCTGCTTTTTCCAGATGATGTGGTTCTGTTGGCTTCATCAAGCCGTGATCTCCAACTCTCACTGGAGCAGTTCACAGCCGAGTGTGAAGCAGCTGGGATGAGAATCAGCACCTCCAAATCTGACCGAAAGAACAAGATCCAGGATACAAGCGGCCGAAATGAGTTTCCTCCACAGGGTAACCGGGCTCTCCCTCATAGATAGGGTGAGAAGCTCCGTCATCCGGGAGGATCTCAGAGTAGAGCCGCTACTCCCCCACATCAAAAGAAACCAGTTGAGGTGGCTGGGGCATCTGATTCGGATGCCTTTTGGACGCCTCCCCGGTGAGGCATGTTCCACCGGGAGGAGACCCCGGGGAAGACCCAGGACCCGCTGGAGAGACTACGTCTTTCGGTTGGCCTGGGAGCACCTCGGGATTCCCCCCGGAAGAACTGGATGAAGTGGCTGGGGAGAGGGAAGTCTGGGTGCCCCTGCTAAAGCTACTGCCCCCGCGTTCCGACCTCGGATAAGTGGTAGAAAAGGGATGGATGGATGGATTTTCCCCATTCCTTTTTTCTCCCCTTATCCCAGAACATCTCCTGATGGCGGAGCAGTGAACAGCTTTATTATTATTATTTTTTGTAAGAAATATTACAAACCAGGGCAGAGACACTATTATTATCATGCATTCTTTTAATTAAAGAACCTGATTTATGCAAAATTAAACAAAAAGGATGGTGATGCAGTTTTATGTTAATCATTAAAATGCGTTTCAATTAAAAATTGCACTTGGATTATATTTAAACCTACAAGGAGGAAAACATGCTTGACTGCAACGGAACATTGATAAATATGCTGTACATACGTTGGAATGGAAAATTAATGTACAGTACATAAATACAAATTTATTTCAATCTGCTTTTTATTCATTGAATTATTTTCTTACGTTTTTATTTACATTTTTATCCAGGTATGCAAATGTAATTTTTCATTTTTTATATTAATACTCATTATCCCCTCCTTGAGCCGTCACCTTATCGTGGTGGAGAGGTTTGTGTGTCCCAATGATCCTAGGAGCTAAGTTGTCTGGGGCTTTATGCCCCTGGCAGGGTCACAAGCTGTGGGTCGTGACCGAAAAGAACAAGATCCCGGATACAAACGGCCGAAATGAGTTTCCTCCGCAGTTTCCTCTCCCTTAGAGATAGGGTGAGAAGCTCGGTCATCCGGGAGGATCTCAGAGAAGAGTCGCTGCTCCTCCACATCGAGAGGAGCCAGATGAGGTGGCTGGGGCATCTGATTCGGATGCCTCCCTAGGCATCGGCTGGCCTGGGAACGCCTTGGGATCCCCCCGGAAGAGCTGGATGAAGTGGCTGGGGAGAGGGAAGTCCCTGCTAAAGCTACTGTCCCAACTTTCTAAGCGGTAGAAAATGGATGGATGGATGGATGAATACTCATTATAGTACTAGTAATAAAACAAATGATTTATCATTGTGCTATTCTGAAAAAGTCCCTATTCACTTTGAGGAGTGATTGTGGTGTTTCCAGGGATGTACAGAAACTCCATGGCTTTCATTTGTATAATTATTTTTTTAAATATATATAGTACAGTTTAATTTGTTCAGTGACCACACTTGTGTCTCAAAACATTCATATCTCAAATCATCTTCCCCCATTGAGATGAACGGAAATGTAATTAGTCCATTCCAGCCCCCCACACAAACACCACAAATTAGTTTTTAATGTTTTTTCATAAGCAAAAGTGGACTCGACAGTATTGTACTACATAAAAACACACCTTAATAACATTTGCTCTCCACATAACCTGCAAACACAAAAAATTCGAACAGAAATCACGACTGTGTTCTTCTTCTTCTTCTTCTTCTTCTTCTGTGGGATCTATTGGCGGTTGGCAAACCATTTTAATGGTGCATGAGCCCAACCAACTGAAGTTGTCCTTCCACTGCAAGGAAACCAATGTTAATTGATGGTGGCCGAATGTTATGAAATTTGCTGGCGTCGTCTAGCGGTGGTGGTCTGATACGCATTCGTATCTCAAATTTTTGCTATCGTTTAGAAACAAAAATTAAGCCTCGTCACGGCTTGTATTGTCAAAAACTCAATGGAAAATGTACATGGAAATGTATATGTTGTTTGTATTTTCTTATGAATAAAAATATATGATTAATATAATAGATATAAATATGATTTAGGCCTATAACTGTGATATTCTAAATAATACCCAATCAGTTTAGCCACGCTTGTCATGTTTCTATGCTGGTGTAGAAACAGAATTAGTACAAAGCTTTGCTTCTTGTGTTTCCATGACATGCCTTGGGAAACAAAAGCCTGTTTTTTTTTTTTTTTTTTCTGGCTGGTTTTGTGTTGTGTTTTTGATATTCTTGAAGAGGATCTTGTCAGAAGGATTACATACTGCTTATTCTATCACTCGTGTCCTATTTGCCCATAATAATAATAAATATCCCTTAATGTAATTATCCTATAAAAACAAAGCCTCTCCCTACACCAGCACTTGGTAGCATTCCTGCTGTAGTAGGATTTTGCATAAATACACACCTACATGTTTGCACGCATTCATCCACAGTGTACGTAGTAATTACTGAAGACGAACATTCACACGTGTTCATGCTGCTTAAAATAATCACGCACCCATCTGCAAACCTTCCTCAGTTAATGCTCCCAATGCTCAGTTGCATGCCTAGCATCTCTGTCCGTGAATGTGTATTTGTAAGTGAGTTTCCAGCCTTGGCTTGCCTCCACGCTGGCTGCCTAATTTGGCTGCAAGTTAAAAGCAAGAGGACTCCCAAGCTCAATATGTTATTTTGCATCCATTCAGGCTTCAGCTGCTACGTCCGACTTGCATGTTTTACTTGCTGGTTTGATGTTTGGAAGGATAGCTGGGGCAAAAATCCAAAAGCATTTTCATCACTCTTATGTTCATTGTTCTTTTTACCTTTTTGTAATATTTATTTGCGAGTATTTTATGCATTAATCACATCGTGTGGTTTCTCTGGCAGCAATATGTGATTTGTATTTTCTGTTGCTACATAGGAATCCCTAATTGCATAATGTTCTCAGTTGTGACAGCATGTGCACTTCACGTGTACATCTGCGCAAACCTTACTCTTTAAGTAACTTTAAATTGTGTCAGCCTTTAACACGTACTTACTGTAAATTAATTGGTTTGGCTTATTTAGCTTCAGCTCATGCCTTTGAAGCTTAAGAAATGCCCATTTACTGCTGTTAAATTGTTTTCACCACAGCGGCTTTAAAGCAAATTACACTTCAGGACTCCCCCCTACTGTTTTGGAGCAAAAACATGAATGCAGTGATTGCGCTAAATTAAGTACAAGGGAGAATTTGGGCCTCATTGAAACAACATAATATACAGTTGAGTTAATAATGACATATTATTACAAGAATTTTAATACAAACTTTGGAATTCAAAAATGTAATTTTACAAGAAAAAAGCTCATAATCTTATTATATATATATATATATATATATATATATTATGGGGGAAAAAAGTTATGTCAGCAACAATTTTTTATCTCCTTCAACTAAAACATTGTCTTGGATAATAAAACATTTCCCCTCTGATACCTTACTTATAACTTTTTCTCCTATGCGTTTATTCTCATATAAGTTTTGATCTGTTTGCATTTTTAAAGTGCTGATATTGATTTACTCTTAGTGCTCTTAACTCAGTGATTCTCATCATGATTCAAATGATCTGTCCAAATTTTGTGAGATTTTATCATAAAAACATGGGATAAACATGCTTTTCAACAGACAGCGATGTTGTGAATCAAATACTCCCCGCTTTCATCACTGTGTGTTGTACAACATTTTCTCGACTATAATCAATAAAATGTAATTTCCTTAACCTTGTTCCAATCTCTTCTCTCAGCGCTCAGCAGGGTTGCCATGACGAGCGAGGAGTGTCCTGTGCCGCTGGGGAACATTTCCTCGGCAGTGCCAGGGCATTGTGAGGAGTATGGCTCGGCGCAGGCTGATGACATCATCGAGGAAGCGGGTCCAGGTGACGACGCCAGCATCGGAAGTGACCTGAGCACGCTTGTGGTGCCCTTCCCCGAGCTGGCGCCCGTGGTCTTCTTCTGCCTCAAGCAGACCACCTGCCCCCGCAGCTGGTGCATCCGTATGGTTTCCAGTCCATATCCTTTCATTCGCTGGTGGAAATGCTGTTATTTTTGTAATCAGAAATAATGTCAATGTGCATTTAAATGTCATTTTGCATGTGCAGTTCGTCAGGGTTAAGCTTTTGGATATTGGATTGGAACTGGACTGGACTGTGGTGCTTTTTTGGGAGCTCATTTAAGTTGCTAACCATTTGTTTGTTAGTTAGTAGGTGCAAATATATTTGTGAATACTTAATGCCAAAATTCAGGCATACTGTAGCATATAGCCTCAAACAGTGGTCTCCTCTGTAATGCACACCATGGGCTCTAATTTTGTGGAAGGCGTAAATCCTGCGTGGCGGGCGGTGCAACTCTGTGCCAGAGGAGGGTTAGACCAGCCACTTAAAAAAAAAGAAAACTAACAAGTGATCCCACTTATGTAGCTGTAATTATCTTTGCTCTATCAAGTGTTACTGTTCGGTTTGGGATGCTACACCCGGATTTGGTTTGCGTTTCAGGTGCTGGTTTTCTGCCAAAATTCAAACAGGAAACAAATGTCTTCAAAACCTATTGCCATGAAAACATGGATCCATCCATCCATTTTCTGAGCCGCTTCTCCTCACAAGGGTCGTGGGAGTGCTGGAGCCTATCCCAGCTATCATCGGGCAGGAGGCGGGGTACACCCTGAACTGGTTGCCAGCCAATCGAGGTGCCACATACAAACAAACAACCATCCGCACTCACATTCACACCTACGGGCAATTTAGAGTCTTCAATTAACCTGATTGAACCCCAGTCCTCAGAACTGTGAGGCAGACGCTCTAACCAGTTGTCCACCCTGCCGGCCATGACACATGGCATTTTTAAAACATTCTGTGACTTAACAACATCAGACCTGATGTAGGCATCAACAGTTATAGTATAGACCAAGGTTAGAGCAAAGAACTTTGGTACAATGATCCCAACCAGATACAGTTCAAACAGATTTACAACAAGATTTAAGTTAGCAGTTGATGTATGTGTATTTTGTCAACCAAAATGTACAGTATTGGAATTGAAAAACATTTTTTGATTATTTATTCAATCAAAATTGGATTAATGGCAATGCAGTGCATAAATTACAAAGTCCCAAAATAATTAAATATGTGTTTATTGAATCCCATCACTAGCAGAAACTTAAAGCAGGCAACTATCAGTTCCCCATTCAAATGTATTGATCAGTACCAACAACAAAAGGAACTGAAAACTGCTGATATATACTTTTCATTCACACTGTAACATCCAAGTAGCAATTCTCTATCGACCAATCACAATCCATCAATAAGCATGTGTACAATTTATTCTCAAATCAATGCCTTCCTTGAAACATATGCATTGTTCTCTGGATAAAGAACCGCTGTTTGAGTAATCACGGCTTTACCTATATCTGCTTGCGCATGGTCTGCTTTATGGTGAACTTGCTCGTGGCACGTCAGTACAATGAAACCCAAATGAAAGACTTTGCGTAGACTTTAATCTCTGTGTGTGTGTGTGTGTGTGTGTGTGCTCATTTGTGTGGCACCGAACCATCAGTTGTGTGTTAACTGACCGCCCTCGCTGACAGTGGCGGTGGGACTGAAGATGATCCTTTCACATCAGGGGCACACAAAGATCACGCTGAGCTGCAGCATTTTCCATGTGCACATCCATCACTGGAATGTAAGAGGACACACACAATTTGGTTTAGCTTATTTCCCTCACTGATTTCACTGTGGTTTGTTGTTCAGTGGTTCAAGTGGCTCTGGACAACAAGAGTTATCACTATCATGTGTGAACAATAGCAGTCTTTGGAGGCCATTAGACCTCTTTTTGACCACAAACTGGTTGCTACTGCACGTTTGCTGCCAAGGACTTATACAATCATGGATATATTTCTGTACATTCGTGACTTGTTTAAACACCCTGTAAATTCAGAAATGTGTTTCTAAATACATTATATGTTTGAATTGCTGAAAATGTGCAGACTGACAGAGAACTATTTAGTACTGAATTGAGGAGATATAGCATTGAATTGTTTTTCATCATTTCAGTTTTCCTAATTTTTTGGAAGTCGCTAAAATGGAGCTCAGCTCGCGAGCTAGCTGGTGGCGGTGCAAGACAAAGTACCATACATTTTTCAGGTTGAAGTATTGGTATTTGATAAACAGGAGAGAGTTGAGCGGGGAGTGGTTTCAGCGTATTCGACGGACATTCTCAGGGCATTGAATCGATTGCAACTAGACTGTTCTGTCCGATTCAATGCCCTGAAAATGAATGCGTGTGCATGTCAATGGATGCACCCTCATTGTACCGGTACACCCAGCTTGTCGCACACTGGTCTGCCAAATTGGCAAACACACAGCAGACCTTGCACTTGCATGAAAATCAGGATTTGGTAGTTTTGGTACTCTGACACAATTCCGCAGTCCATGAAACTAGAGGCCTATACAGTATCTCAATAAGTCGGTAAGACGTTCTCAGTCTTTGCATTGTTTTTAGCAGTTATCTTCAAACCGATACTGTACAATGTATTTGGAAACAAACATCTGGGTTGACTTTACAGGAATTTTAACTCTAACAATAGTATATAGTTAATATTTGTGCGTGAGAGTGTGTGTGTGAGTCATATAAAAATGTGACAGAAAATTCTCAAGCCTGAGCTTTTTATTGCCTAGTAACTGTTGGAATAAGCTGAGAAAGCAAGCAAACACGTCACACAGTGGTTTGTGATGTGTTACTCTTGCCTGCTGTGAATATATTAAACAGACTGGTCAGAGGCTTGCTGAGGAGTATGTGTTAGATTTTGTGTCTCCTTAGCAATAAGTTAGCGCGTTTGTGCACGTGTGTGCATGCGTTTGTTGCATCCGCTTGAACTAAGGCCAATGCTATCATGTCACACGTGATGATGAAGGTGCATGTAAGCGTATCATGCATTGCATTTATGTAATGACAAGATCAGATGAGGTTTGTGAAGTGTGTGTTTGCGTGACCGTGTGTGTGTTTGCGTGAGCATGTGTGTGTGTGTTAAATAATGTGCGTTTATGAGAGGGTAATAATGGCCTGTTTCACCATCTCTTGGCAGATCAATAAATCTGTCCGCCAATCAGTTAAGAGAGGCCCTCGGTGACACAACAACACGCACACATGCACACATACGTGTCTCCAATGACAGTCACCCACGCCTGCAGCAGAGCACCTGGAGCACTTCCTCTGATGCTGCAACCCCCACACATTCCCCGTCACGCGCTATTATTCGTTCTCGTTACAGCGCACTTTACAATACGCTTCAGGACACTTCATTGGGTACACGTGCACAGCCAAATGAGAATCCTATATGTCGATAATGACGCTCCATATTCACTGACACTTTCGAAGAGGTATTAATTTAACAATGTTTATTGTATTCTGGTGATTTGCGGTGGTGTAGAACTGCACTGCACCATAATCAATGCTGTTTCTAATATGTTGGTCCTCTAAAGAACATGCAGCGAGACAGTACTATTCATTACAAAGCCGTATTCTCCCGTGAACCGCACCTGGATGTGCACTTTTCATCTACCCAGATTCTTCCATCCAGACTTCTGACACACTCGCTGTGTGCAACTGCAGGACTTTATAGATTCGTTTTTTTGCTAAATTTTCAGTTTGCACAGACTCAGTCTGTATTACAGTGAGGAACTATTTAATGATTGTATGTGCATGTGTCTCGCCATCCTGTCCCAATAAAATCCTGACATTTGTAGGTGGGATTGCCATAAGTGAGTACATCATTCCTGCTCCATAGGGGCACTTTAAGATGTAAGTGAAATATACTTCAATTACTTGTACCGTGCAGCCATTCCTAAAGGAAATCTATACCAGCGATTTAGAGTATTGACTGATATGTTTCCCCGTTGAAACATCAGTACAGCTGAACCCCCATAGTATTTATCCTCCTGCATGGCCTTCTTTCTGTCATTCTTGCCCTTTCTCTTCTTTTTTGTAACAAACGTAGTCTCTTCTCGTCGTCCTCTTTGATTGGCTCCTGTGGTGAGTGACCGGCCTCTGTGGCCCGTGATCCTCTCCGGTCTGGACAGCTTGTTATCTCCATGGTGACGGATGGCTGAGGCGTTTGCTGTGCCTGGGTCTTAACTAGTGCTGAGGATGGAGCACACACCTGGGACATATCATCCACTTTCGCTCACATTCCAGCTCCGTCTTAATACAATCTTCTTGCATCTCACTCTTTTGCTTCACATTCTGAAATTTTAGTTGAAAACTCTGCTGTAGAGGCAGATCAAAATGTGTTGTCTTGCATCGACACTGTCAGGTTCTATTTAGAAACATCAAAATTCTTCTGTCATAATTTGCTTGTTCGCCTATCCATCTTGTTGCTTTCATTTCCTTTCCCTCCGCCTAGAAAATGTTCCAAATCCGTATGTACTGTCTCATCTTATGCAATGATCTCGGTGTTCCACTCATATTACAGAGAATCTGCTGAATTACCCTGAAGAAAGAATTGGAAACATTAATGAGCCACTGCAAAGGATAAATAAAACCTATTAGTATGATTATGCTTCCCGAGAAAATCCCATTGCTAATAATATTTCAAGATCCAATCCTGATCTTTCTCATCGTCTTTGCTCCCTTGGCCTTCTCCCTCCGGTGTAGTCCAAACTCCATTAGTGCAGCCAGCGTCTGAGTTAGGAGAGGCACATTGGTGGCGAGATGAAGGCTTTAAAGTGACTCTAACGATTGTTGTCGTAGAAAGCCTCAGTGCTTGCACACATTACCTGACCTCTCACATGTAGCACTCTTTTTAGGCAGTGTCTGTGTAATGAGCATGTTTTTTGTTTTTTTGGTTTTTTAATAGCAAAGCAGCCGCCCAAACAGCATGAATATGAATAACAGTATTGTTATTGGCTTTGCCCCTCATCTCATTTTGCTTAAAGCATTAATAATCAAACAAAACAAAAATAATAATAATAATAGAGTGATTGCAATGCTTTTCCAGGAGAATTAAAGAGTCCTCCATGTGGTGGGTTCAATTAAAAAGAGAAATGTTTGTTTGTTTTTATTCCCCTCAAATGAGCCTCGCTGATGACAGATGATGAGATGGGTTTTTTTTTTTCAGACTGCTGTGGTGGTGGTGGTCTGGAGGTCACACAAAGTATTGAGGAATGTTATCAAATTCATGCAGAGATTATTTGCTAATCGTTCAAACCCCAAGATTGGTTACATCCAATTGGTTTTGCCCTTGGGTCTATTTTCTATATTTCCTTATGCATTGCAGTCAGCTGGGGGGAAAAAAATGGAAATAGTCTGGAATCATCAATCATGCTGCTGTCATGAAATAGTGAAAGGCAACTGCATAGTAATACCTTGCAATGGAGCAATTACGCTGGAACTTGTATGGTTGAACACAATCCTCCGATACGTATTGGAAAAATAAACAACTACAAAATATGACTCTGTACCAGGGTCATAAAACCTTTATTAACTGCACAGCCCCAAACCCCCCCAAAAAATAAAAATAACACAAAATGTACTGAAACATCATGACATATGTCTTGCGAGCTATGCGGAGGGCTTGCATGAAGTCATACGCAAGGGCCGTTCTGAGTGTTTTTGTCAAACTTTATTTCCCCCCCCCATCAAGAAAAAAGACAGGACTGGTGTTTTTCTCTTTGGCTGCTCATACTAGACTGGAGAAAATGAAATAAAGTCAATTACTGGCTCCATTGCCGCTAATTCTGGAGTGAAGGCTTTGTAGTTTGCTTTATTTTATCTATTATACATGAAGTTTTTTGTTTTTTTTTAATATAAATGATATGAGTCATTCTGAATAGTGCTGGGTTGTTTTTAATTATTTTTTTGTTAGTAAAAGTCTATAACATATTAATGAATATCTTATTCTCACGCAAAAATTTATTAATTGCAAGATAGAAAATTACATATGGCTGTTTATCAATACTCAGCTTCAAGCAAAGAAGTTTGCTCTATTTCTCCATCAGAAGAGAAGCCCAAATCTCAAAGCAATATATATATATATATATATTTTAAAGCTGCAAAGACGTTCCTAATAAAACTTTGTATTTTTCTCCCAGTGCATTTATTCATTTCAACTCATCTTTTTACACTAGCAAGGAAATAAGATAGTAGTTATAAGGACTAATTCCAATCTGTCAGCTCACGGTCTACCTTGACTTTGTAAAACAATATTGGTGTTTCATGCACATTGTACAATGTTTTGCTTCCAGCTAATGCTGTGAAAACAATGACGAGCAAACAATAGTTGCATGCTTATACATGCTGGGCTACGGTGATTATTACTGCAAACAAACACAAACGCCCATCAGACACAACATTATTGTATTGTAATGAGATCCAACATGGAAGCTCTAGCAAAGTTTGTGTTTATATATATATATTTGTAGTTTGTATTATATTGAGAGGCATTTTGCAGTTGTAGTTCCTGACGGTGCAAGGCGTCACTGGTCTGACTTCGTAAAGCAAAATGATTTGTGCCCCACAGGAGCATAAGTTTCCATTTTAGGAGCTGATGCTTTCAAGTTTATGAAAGAAAATTACGTACTTATGTTACTTTTGGGCGCCACGGTGGACGACTGATTAGAGCGTCAGCCTCACAGTTCTGAGGACCCGGGTTCAATCCCCGGCCCCGCCTGTGTGGAGTTTGCATGTTCTCCCCGTGCCTGCGTGGGTTTTCTCCGGGCACTCCGGTTTCCTCCCACATCCCAAAAACATGCATGAATTGGATACTCTAAATTGCCCGTAGGTGTGAGTGCGAATGGTTGTTTGTTTGTATGTGCCCTGCGATTGGCTGGCAACCAGTTCAGGGTGGACCCCGCCTCCTGCCCGCTGCTGGGAAAGGCTCCAGCACGCCCGCGACCCGAGTGAGGAGAAGCGGCTCAGAAAATGGATGGCTGGATGGATGTTACTTTTCCCTTCAATATATTACTGTAGGCTATTAAGTATAAAAAAATAAAATAATAATACATAAAAACAATAAAAACACTCGGTCCAGTTTGACACTGCTCCTAATGCCCCTAAGGCAGTGTTGCTACTCATCAAATAAACTTTAGATGAAACAATGTATTCATGGAATGAGTAGTTATTATTTAGATTTAAAACAAAATAAGTGTGAGTCATTGGAGGATGTCTATGAATATTCTGCTTTTTTGATTGATCATCTGAATGTTTCCGCGGGATCCATTTGGCCACTTGCAGCACCTGCTTTGAGGTCCACCCCTCTGTAATGAATACTTATGAGTGCATTAGCAGACCAAGAAGACTCATTACAATATCAAGGAGAGGAGCAGATCGCAGATGCTTTCATGGGTTTTGAGAACAGCTTTTTTTTTTGTGTGTCTTTGTCGCTATATTAGGCAGAGCGTGTCATGATATGAATGTCTGTGTCACAATTATGACATTCTGGGATTCTAGAATCGCTCCTCTGTGTCCTTTCACGATCGTGGGGGCAATTCTTAGGAATCTTGCAGCAGCTTGAACTTGACTGTGTAACACATTTTCTGCATCTAGTTTGCATAAAAAACTTTGTGAATCACCCTCCCACAGCTGTCATGTGTGATGGTGCCCTCATAGCGTGTTGCAGAACATCAGTGATATATAATGGGCTACATTGGTTAGAATGAGAGGCTGCTCATATCCCTGATAAAAGATAGTCAGGGGAGGTGGTCAGAGTGTGTTTACATGTGAGAAACCAGTTAAGGATGGAGGAACCTTCACATGGCACGCATAAAAACAAACTGTTGTTGGGGCTGTTTATGTATGCAACAATGGTATACTACTTGCTATATGATGATTTTCCATTGGAAAAATCAGGTGGGAGAAGGTACTACTCACTACTATTTCTATTACGTGATCAGCTGGGGCTCGTCCAAGCATGCCCAACCAATACCATATGGATGATGTACAACCCCAATTCCAATGAAGTTGGGACGTTATGTTAAACATAAATAAAAACAGAATACAATGATTTGCAAATCATGTTCAACCTATATTTAATTGAATGAACTACGAAGACAAGATATTGAATGTTCAAACTGATAAACTTTATTGCTTTCTGCAAATAATTATTAACTTTGAATTTTATGGCTGCAACACATTCCAAATAAGCTGGGAGAGGGTCATTTTTACCACTGTGTTACATCACCTTTTCTTTTAACAACATTCAATAAACGTTTGGGAACTGAGGACACTAATTGTTGAAGCTTTGTGGGGGGAATTCTTTCCCATTCTTGCTTGATATACAGCTTCAGATGTTCAACAGTCTGGGGTTTCCGTTGTCCTATTTTACGCTTCATAATGCACCACACATTTTCAATGGGAGACAGGTCTCGGACTGCAAGCAGGCCTGTCTAGTACCCGCATTCTTTTACGACGACGCCACGCTGTTGTAACACGTGCAGAATGGGGTTTGGCATTGTCTTGCTGATATAAGCAGGGGCGTCCATGAAAAAGACGTTGCTTGGATGGCAGCATATATTTCTCCAAAACCTGTATGTACTTTTCAGCATTAAGGGTGCCTTCACAGATGTGTAAGTTGCCCATACCATTGGCACGACCACAGTCCCATACCATCACAGATGCTGGCTTTTGAACTTTGCGTCCATAACAATCCGGATGGTTCTTTTTCTCTGGCCCAAAGGACACAACGTCCACAATTTCCATATTATGGACCGTAGATGATGAAATCCCTAAATTCCTTGCAATTGTACGTTGTGGAACATTGTCCTTAAACTGTTTGACTATTTTCTCACGCACTTGTTCACAAGGAGGTGAACCTCGCCCCATTTTGCTTGTGAATGGAAGGGAAGCTCCTTTTATACCCAATCATGGCTCCCACCTGTTCCCAATTAGCCTGTTCACCTGTGGGATGTTCCAAACAGGTGTTTGATGAGCATTCCACAACTTTCTCAGTCTTTTTTGCCACCTGTCCCAGGTTTTTTGGAACATGTTGCAGCCATAGAATTCTAAGTTAATGATTATTTGCTAAAAATAATCAAGTTTATCAGTTTGAACATAAAATATATTGTCTTTGTAGTGTATTCAATTAAATATAGGTTGACCATGATTTGCAAATCATTGTATTCTGTTTTTATTTATGTTTAACACCACATCCCAACTTCATTGGAATTGGGGTTGTATATTAAACCGTAACCCTAACCCCTGTAAAAGTATTGTATTCAATACTTCAAGTCCTTATTGTATTCATCTTTAAAACCTAAATAGATTATTCAAACCACTGTACACTATATCAGTAAAAACGTTGCATAATAGAGCAGCTTACGAAATGCATAGAAAGTCATGCCAATGTCCAACAGCAGCAAATATGATAGGGTAGGTTGTTATTTTTAGGGGGAAAAGAGTCAGCAGCAAGTGATCTAATTTACAGTGTGTGGATGTAATGAGTCAATTTGCAAAATAACAGAGGTAGTGTTTTTGTGCAAGAGGATGAGGTAGATGATGGCGCTAGTGGATATAGTTCAGTATCCTGAGAGTGGACATGGAGGCTTTCCCTGAAGGCAAGAGACTGAAGTGGAATTGTGAGGGTGGAAAATGTCCCCAGCAATGCTGATAGCTCTGCAGGTAAGCTGGGTGTTGAAATGCTTCGTGAGGGAGGGCAGAGGGACTCTTATCATCTTGCTGACTGTTTTCACGATACGTCGAGTCTTTCAGCAACCAGATTTTCATCCATCCATTTTCTGAGCCGCTTCTCCTCACTAGGGTCGCGGGCGTGCTGGAGCCCATCCCAGCCGTCATCGGGCATGAGGCGGGGTACACCCCGAACTGGTTGCCAGCCAATCGCAGGGCACATACAAACAAACAACCATTCGCACTCACATTCACACCTATGGACAATTAGAGTCCAATTAATGCATGTTTTTGGGATGTGGGAGGAAACCGGAGTGCCCTGAGAAAACCCACACAGGCACGGGGAGAACATGCAACTCCACACAGGCGGGACCGGGGATTGAACCCAGGTCCTCAGAACTGTGAGGCTGATGCTCTAACCAGTCATCCACCGTGCCGCCCCAGATTTTCATGTAAATAGTAATTTGTGAAAACCTTGGATATTAAGTGTTAAATGTTCAAGGTAGGCAGAAAAACAACAATGATGGACCACAGCCTTGTTGTTGAATTTGTAGTATGAGAACGCTTCTCCAGAAAAGTGTACATTTGCTAAACTACTATTGCATCTAGTGTGTTGCATTACATTACCTTCTGTAAATATGTGAAATTTTAATCCTGATGAAGATAACAGTGTAGTCAGCACAGTTTCTTTAAGAAAATGCCATCTGCAACAACTTAAATTGCTTGCATTTTAGCCTTTTTTTTTCAGATAGGCAATAACATGGATTGTTCTGATAACTTTGGGAAAATAAAACGTAAAGGAAGGACATTTTCTGATTTCTACTAGATCGTTATATTGTACATCATGAGGTATTTCATTAGCTAGCATGATGTCAATAAACAAAACAGCAGAAATAATCAATGTGCAAGTTACTCAAGCAGAGCTAGACCTCCATATAGAATTCCTTTTTACAGTGGATATAGGCAGGGGTGCATTCAAAGCATGTAAAATAGTTAAAGTCAAGTCAGTGCGATCTTAGTAGTGAAAATGCTTTTTCATGTAAAACCCCAAAATATACAGTATATGCTATTTTCAGTTCACCTGTCTTTGATTTGAACCGATGATCAATTACATAATAATTTCAGTTAGGAAGTTTTTTTTTTTTTTTTTTCATCACTGAAGTTAACTTTCAAGTTTAGAAATATGCAGTGCGGAAAGATACTGTTGGAGTAAAATGGTGCTCGGGGGGATAATTATGCTATATATACAGTACAAGGAGCGGACACAATAGCAACAGTGAAGGACAAACATCTGCTTAAAAGACGGATAAAAGAGAAAAGAATGGAGGATCGGCATTGGTGTGCACGCAACGGTAAGGGCAGAGAGGGAGGAGAAGAGAGAGATTGCTAGTGAGCACTCTTCTTCAAAAGGCAGCTTGTGAGGGAGAACGCTGAGAGGAAGACGAAGAGGGATAGTTAGCACAGTGGCAGAGTGAACTCTTGCCCAGTCCCTGTCAGCTTCGAGGACGGGTGGTGTGTGTGTCTGTGTGTGTGTGTTTGTGTCACAAAGTGCATGTGTGTTGTCTTTTCTCCTCCTGACAGTGGTGCAGAGTTTGAAGTATCTAATTGCGCTGGTGACTTCAACTTTAGACCTCTTCCACAGGGAACCGGAGTGCCACAAAGCCTGGATTTAGACTGAGATTAGGACAAAGGAGTCAAAACAAAAGGTCTGAGTAACAAGAGGGACGCAAAGATTCTATAGCAAACACATATTCCAATAAGAGAACAGCTGTTCCGTAACAAGGGCATTTGTTAGCTTGTTGGTCTGAAATACAAAATCAGCGAGCATGATCTGTACATTGAAGGACATTCGTTAAGTAGTACAATCAGAATCAAGAGTTGCCCAAAAACATGCACAAGTTTGCTCTAGACTTGATCATACCGTTACTGTTCAATGTAAAACATTTACATCTACATTTAGGATCTTTTTTCAACTGTTGTCCGAAACACACACGAAAAAAGTCTGTAAATATGGTTATTTTCTCTTTTCATGGATATGTTAGGTTTACACCCCAAAAAAATAATAATTGTAATATATGCTAATTTACTCCATTGTGGAAAGTGTTTAAAATAATTTAATCCATGTTATGTTTTGTGATGGCAAATTTTGTAAATCTAATAAATATTGCGCAGTTCCCATGCCACAGAACCCACTGGGCTTTTCTCCCCGGAACTATTTGTAGTTGTCCAATCCATGTAGATGACATAACCCACTGCTGGTCGATCATTTGTGGAGCGGATTCATCTTCGCCATGCCACTGTAAATTTTAACGCTTCGAAAAAAATATATATAAATACATGTTAATGTGGGCGCCCGCTTCTCCTCACTAGGGTCGCGGGCGTGCTGGAGCCTATCCCAGCTATCATCGGGCAGGAGGCGGGGTACACCCTGAACTGGTTGCCAGCCAATCGCAGGGCACATACAAACAAACAACCATTCGCACTACTATGATCTACAGTATATGTGCCTTGTGATTGACTGGTGACCAGTAGAGAATGTGGGCCACCTTTCAACAGCTTGGATAGGCTCCACCACCCTGTGACCCAGAACAGCTTAAGCGGTATGGAAAATGGATAGATGGATGGATGTTTTATTTTCATACCTTGGCCTTATGAACATCCATAACACAACTTATGATATAAACATCCAACACTGAGTCCCACTATTTTACTGGAACTGTGTCCACTGACCCTTTTGGTGTTATTCCTTTCGCTCTCTTACCTCCAGAAGTTGCTGGCAGAGAGGATGGAGAGTGAAAGTGTCAAAGCAAGAAAAAAGGCTTATGGCCTGAGGTGAGGAAAGAGTTAGTGACCACCACAGACCTGCTGGAATGGCCCTGCTTTGTCACTGTCAAACGCACCCACACACACACCAACGCGCACACACATATGCCCCTCCTATAGATAATACACCTAATCCCAGCTGTCAGATATGTGTTACACATATATGGATCATGGTCAGCATGAATCCTTTCTTTGTGTTCTTCCTCTAGAAATCCTGTGTGTGCGTGTGGGGGCATATGTGTCAGGGCATAAGCTTAAACGTCTCTGACCAGTGAGAAAAGCTTGGCCCTCAAGTCTGTGTGTATTTTTTGTGTAATGTTGAAACAGCTGACTGCCGATTTCTGCAGCTCAAATGAGCCGCACAGCTTAAGTCATTAAACACCATCTTTAAACTTTCTAACAGGCACGTTACCCAAAGTAGCTGACCTGCTGAGTTTCTTCTGAAAGTGTGTACAGTCGAGAGGAGTCATGTCACACAATCAGAGCCTGAGTAGAAGGGGCCACAGTAAAACCAGTTTAGAGACGGGCCAAGTGTTGGGTGGAAGGAGACGAAGAAATATTCTAGTGATAGAGCATGGTGCCAGCGAGACATTTCATCACATGGCTTAATGACCACAAATGGGGTAGCGATTAGGAAATGGTGTCTGGCTTTGCTTATTTCCAGGCCTATTTTGTGTGAGGGAGGCTGATATCGTCTCAACTCTTTCACACTCTCCTCGTCTGGTGACTCTGAATGTGTGGGAGCGTGTCGATGTCATCATTTTACACCCCCTGCACACAAGCAGAGGAGTCTGCAGAAACAGAAACCGTCATATACCGTAAGTTTCAAACTCGGGAGTTAAAGTCACGATATGCACCTTACATGTGTGGTAGAACTTGATTAAAAAATTAAAAAAAAATAATAATTCAAAATCCAATTAATGAATTGCAATAGCTCTCAATTAATTATATGTCAATTAAATACACAGAAAATAGACACAATAAGAATATTTTCCAATTGAAATATAACTATTTCAGTTCCACGTCCTCTGTAGTGCAGAAATAAAAATGTAATTAAATTAATTACATTTTCTGGAGATGATTAATCTTAATTAAGGTATATATTATTAAAGTTCCGGCCCTCGTACTAATGTTATGTATGTGCATGTCTGGAAATAGACAGTACTTGTATGAATGTTTCTACTTCTATAAAATTATCAGAGAAGGCTTATTTCAATACATGATGCCAAAATGGTATTAGCCATGAGTTCTTTTTTTTTTTTTTTTAAATCATACCACAGTAAATTTTAATTTTATTTTTTATGTTCATCGACTAAACTTTTTTTTTTTTTTTTAACCTTCTGACCTTGTCTTTACTGGCTTACTATGCACATAGACAAATGGCAGCCACAAAGCAAACATATCAGTTATTCAAAACACAAATCTATTTGTGGCCGATCCTCACATTTACAAACGCATGTGTCACATGTGGGGAGGAGCTGGACCCAAGAGCAGGCGGAGGCAGATGTAAACTGATGAACAGTTTATTGAGGAAAGGTTATGGAGGTGGTCCTGGATGTGGTGAGGGTTATGTGGTAGGCAGTGGACAGAGCAGGCGGCTGGCTTGGTGGCCGGAATGATGTGGGTCAGGAACACAGGGGAGCACTGGGAACGAGGAGACACAAGAGTTAACAAGGGAAGCGAGGGACAGTATAGCTTACTTGTCATAAGGTGGGCCATGGTACCGCTAGGAGAGGCTACAATACTGGTGAGGGAGTTGTGAGCGTACTCAATCCATGGGAGGAATGAGCTCCAGGAGGAGGGTTTGCGTGCGGCAACACAACGGAGGGCAGATTCAAGGGATTCGTTTGCCCGCTCCGTCTGGACATTGGTCTGTGGATGATATCCTGACGACAACATGGCTCCTGCACCCACTGCTTTACAGAATTCCTTCCATACCAGGGATGAGAACTGAGGACCTCTGTCAGAGACAATATCGATGGGAATACCGTGGCTTCTAAAGACCTGCTGGATAAGGAGGTTCGCAGTATCAAAGGTGGATGGTAGTTTGGGGAGGGGTATGTAATGGATGGATTTGGAAAAGCGATCGAAAATAGTGAGAATGATAGAGTTACCTTCAGAAGGAGGTAGACCGGTAACAAAATCCAGAGCGATATGGGACCAAGGGTGGCTATCGATAGGCAATGGAGGCAGCAGCCCAGCTGGGGGCAGGTGTGAAGACTTCCCTCAGGCACAGACGGAGCAGGCTCGGACGAACTCCCGGGTGTCTTGAACAATGCTGGGCCACCAGAAATGCTGCTGGATGAAGTGAATGGTGCGGGTGATGCCAGGATGACAGGTGAGTTTGGAGTTGTGAGCCCACTGAAGAACGGAGAGTGTGCGGAATCAGGTACGAACAGTCAGTTTGGAGGCCTGGTCTTGGGATCCAGGTGAGTCTTTTGGGCTTCCTGAACCACCTTTTCGATCTGCCAAGTGGCTTCTCCAACGAAGCACGAGGAAGGAAGGCTGTGTTCTGGTTCATCAGGGCTGGAGGGGTGTGAGTAAAGTCGAGACAGGGCATGTGGTTTGCTGTTTTTGGAGCCAGGACGGAAGGAGAGACTGAAATTAAACCTGCTCAAGAAGAGAGCCCAGCGAGCTTGTCGAAGGTTAAGGCGTTTGGTGGAACTGAGGTAAGAGACTGTGTTCTTGTGGACTGTCCAAATGATGAATGGTAGTTTAGTCCCCTCCAGCCAATGCCTCCACTCTTCTGAGGCCCATACAATGGCCAGTAGCTCTCAGTTCCCGACGTCGTAGTTCCTCTCGGCAGGGGACAGACGACGGGAAAAAAAGGCACAGAGGTGACGTTTCTGGGTCCTGGGGTCCCGCTGCGAGAGGACAGCCTTGTCCCCTTGTCCGAGGCGTCAACCTCGACCACAAACTGGAGGGAGGGGTTGGGGTGGCGAAGAATGGGCGCACTGGTGAACAGGGTCTTGAGTTGACTAAATGCTTGGGATGCTACCAGGGTCCACTGAAAGGGGGAGCTGGTGGATATGAGGCTAGTGAGGGGAATTGCGACCTTTCTTTAATTACGGATGAATCCACGGAAGAAATTGGCGAATCCAAGGAAACGTTGCAGTTCTATGCGAATGGTGGGAGTGAGCCATTTAACGACGGCTTGGATCTTGGCAGGTTCGGGTTGTAGTTGTCCTTTAGAGATAACATAGCCCAGGAAGTGGGAGGACTTGGCGTACATGATGGTGATGTTCTTCAAGGGAGCAGGAGAAAATGAGAATGTCATCCAAATAGACAAAAACAAACCGGTTCAGCATATCACGGACGACGTCGTTAATGAAGATCTGGAAGACAGCGGGGGCATTAGTCAATCCAAACGGCATGACCTGGTATTCGAAGTGTCTGAGAGGGGTGTTGAAAGTGGTTTTCCATTCATCCCCCTCTCGGATACGGATGAAGTGGTAGGCGTTTCGTAGATCCAACTTGGTAAATATCCGGGCATTGCAGAGGGGTTCAAACGAGAGGTCGATGAGGGGAAGCGGAGATTTATTTTTGATGGTGATGTCATTGAGACCACGGTAGTCGATACATGGGCGAAGAGTGGTGTCTTTCTTTTCAACAAAAAAGAAGCCGGTCCCTACTGGAGAAGAGGAAGGTCGTATGAGTCCGGAAGCCAGAGAGTCCTCCATTGCCTTTTTCTCAGGTCGGGAAAGGTTGTAGAGATGGTTGGAAGGAAGAGGGGCCCCTGGCAGCAGATTAATTGCGCAGTCATACGGGCGGTAGGGGGTAGAGAAACCAGGTCACACCGGAGAGAGATCATGATATTCTTCGGGGACTCGGGAGAGGTCAACGGGCGTGGAAGAGGGTGGCGGTTTATCAGAGGGCAGACTGCTAGGTCATCCTTGAGTTGGTCGGAGAGGCCATTTGAAAAAATCCCCCCAAGCGCCACGTCGTCCCACCCGCATTCACCTGCCAATATCCGGAACTCAATAGAATATTCCGCAGCTGATTTAGCACCCTGCGTGAGCGTGAGGAGGCGACGGGGGGCTTCTTTGCCCTGAACTGGATGATCAAATACTTTACGGACTTCGGCGGAAAAAGAATCGAATGAATGAAGTACCAGAGAGGAGTTTTGCCATAATGAAGTGGACCATTTTGCTGTTTTGCCATGGAGGAGATTAGTGACATATGCTACTTTGGAACGTTCGGTAGGATAACTGTACGATTGGAGATTGAATACGAGTGAGCAATTAAGAATAAACTGGCTACATGAACATAGGTCCCCAGAGTAGGGCTCGGGCGGAGGGACATGAGGAAGCGGGGTGGCTCGGAGGCTGCGGGCTCGGGAGGAGTACTTACAGGGGGTTGAATGGGTTGCATCTGTTGGGAAAGGAGGGAGACATGTTGCGAACGGGAGTGGAGGGTTTCTGTGATTTCTTGCAGGTTTTTGTCCTGTCGTCCAATGTGGGCGCCTTGGAGGGTTAGTGCGTTCTTCAGAGCCTCCGGAGTTGCTGGGTATATGACAGCATGATTGTTATGGAGTCATTTCTAGCTTTGATATGTGCAACAGTTAGAGATATCGTTTTCGCCATTGATGGTTGGTCCAAGTTTGTGCAGAGGTGTCTGTTGCGTTGCAAATTAAAAGTAAAAATGTGATTAATGGAGTATCTAGACTCATCTAGAGTATCTAGACTCGATAGACCCTGATTATCTAGGATTATTTTTGTGTTTGTTCACACTGGAATTGTGCTCCTCCCTACATAATGTTTATTTATTTTATTTTGTGAGCTAGCATTGCATCAGCATTGCATACAGGCTTAACGGCAAATATTCTACATTGATAAAGATTTGTATGCCATTCTGGTTGTTACTTAAATATTACAAACACCAGGGATAACTGGACGCCGACCAAATAACCTTGAACCTTCAAAAAATATTACTTTGCTTTTATGTTAAATGTAAGCAGTAATTGAAGTACAGACATAACAGCTTTAATAGTATGTAATTTTTTTTTTTACATACTGTACTTTCAAAGAGCTTGAGTGTGTGATATCACCAGATTTGGGTTTCTAGTTGAATTTATGTTTTGTGTCACTCTCCAAGATCAATCAAGAATCCAAAGTTTCATTAAGCAAGTTTATATGGTAACTACTGACATACACGTGGTCTAGGTTTTTCATCTGGGGGACATTTCTGTGTATCTTAATCTATGATTAAAAAAAAGACTGTTTCCCTCGCAAATGAAACCTGACAACACAATTTTGCGCAATTTCGTTTCTTGGCAGGGGATTTAGATGGAGAGTGAGAGTGTTTGTGTGTGTGCGTGTGTTTCCGGTTGGCTATATTCCCAGTTAAACAAATGATAGTGAATATTGCGAGAAACAAATTACAACCAACCCAAAAACTATCAATAACTAATAATTTGTTTTGTGATTGCAAACTGATTGTAAAACATATTGTAAAACTAACTAGCCGTTTTGACACATTACTTGTTTGTAGACAAGCAGGTGAGCAGACCAAGGATTAAGGGTGCAACATATTTTGCTCTAGTATAAAATAATAAAACATAAAGAAGCTATTTTGTTTAGGAAATGTTGGTGCCCAAAGTGGAAAGTAGCGTGTACCATCTTGTGACCTTTATTGATGGTTACATTCTCATGTTTCAAATTACTAAAAAAAAAAGAAGAAAGAAGAAAGTAATTATGTTTGTTGTTTAAACTAGCATGGCAACTTTATTTTGCTTGTTTAATTCTTATACATTTGAATCTGTGCAAATTTGCTCTAGTGTCCTCTTGTCTCCTCCTGTGTTGTGAGGGGAATTTGTTAGTGTGTTTGTTTGTTGTGTGTGTGTGTGTGTGTGTGTGTGTGAGTGTGGGTGGGTGTGTGCGTGCTTGTGCATATTGAGCTTGCCTGTACCTGAGCTTGCCAACATGCAGAGATGTGATCCCACAGAGAACAGTCTCTGTCAGGGCCTATTAATATCAGTGAAACCGTTTGAGCTGCACTAACTGACCTTGGTAATGCTTCACTTGACCAGTGAGCTCATCGAGCCTGCATTCCATTGTGGTCTTTATTCTCTTTTTTTATATACTCTCAAAAATAGACACCAAGAGCGAATCATTACAAATTACACTAATATACCCCAAAAGGCGACTTATTGGGATCCAAAGTAACAGTACCTCTACAATGATCCACACTGCAAAAATACATCCTTAATACTAGATAAGTACACTTGTTTTTTTTTTTTTTGTGTAAATTTACTGGAGGCGGCACGGTGGACGACTGGTTAGAGCGTCAGCCTCACAGTTCTGAGGACCGGGGTTCAATCCCCGGCCCCACCTGCGTGGAGTTTGCATGTTCTCCCCGTGCCTGCGTGGGTTTTCTCCGGGCACTCCGGTTTCCTCCCACATCCCAAAAACATGCATGAATTGGAGACTATAAATTGCCCATAGGTGTGAATGTGAGTGCGAATGGTTGTTTGTTTTTATGTGCCCTGCGATTGACCAGTTCAGGGTGTACCCCGCCTCCTGCCCGATGATAGCTGGGATAGGCTCCAGCACGCCCGCGACCCTAGTGAGGAGAAGTGGCTCAGAAAATGGATGGATGGATGGATGGATGTAAATGAATGGATAACACAGCACCATTATGAACGGAATTGACATGTCAGGATAGGGCATTTATGTCTCTATTTATGCACCCTGGACTGTAGTTAAAAATTTGCCATGGCTACAACCATGCCAATGATGCTAAATAATGAACAACCTACTGTTATTTAATTGCTATCGTTTACTGATCTTCACTAGTTTAAGATAACCTTTATTCGTCCCACAATGTGGGAATTTGCAAATTTGTATTAATTTCAGATATGAAATGACTTCCAATTCGTTTGAACCTAGCCATGAAGTCTTATTTTCTTTGTGTCTTTGTGTGAACATTCACCAATAAAATTCAGATTGTGGTTGAGAGTCTGAACACACATGTTGTCAGTTTGACTGTGCTGTGCCCTCACAAACTCCTGACATTGCCTCAAGGGAGGATTAACTCCAAGAGCAGCCAGGAAGTATGGCGCTGGGAGGCAGAGAGAGGAAGCGATTGATAAAGAATAGCCTTAGCTGGTTCAACAACAACAACAAAAAGAATGCAGGGTGACACATTTTTTGCCTTCAATTAATTTCTTTTTTTTTGTGTTGCTTTTTGCAAATGCTGCTGTCGGAATGTGAGACTCAAGCAGTTATTTTACAAAGTGATTTTCCCCACCTACCAGATCATCATTATAATTCACCTGTAATGGATACATAATGGAGAGGGAACGCAAAGGTGTTTGCAGAGCGATGCTATTTATGTTAGCATCTGCTTGGTAAAATTAATGGCGTGTATAATTGATATTTCACTACCACTCGCACTGCATAGTATTAATATTGTGTGCTGAACATCCTGACACTTTCCCGTGTTGTATAAAGTTCGATTTCCAGGGTTATGGTTATCATCACACTCTTCCTCTTTGTCGTCAAGAGTGCCCTCTTGTAGTAAAATCACAAAAATACAAACAAAAAAGCAATACACATGGCGTTAACCCATACCCCATAACTCACATACTGTTGCCTTTCCATGCATACATACTGTATGTTGTTGGTCAGCTTCGACCTGGGCCAACAACAATGGTCTATATCAAATTATGAACTTCAGATCTTTCCAAAAAGTATGAATAGCTTGTCGGACATTAATAAATGGATGATCATTCCATAATGTTTCAAAGAAAAGGGAAGTTATATTTTTATTTGCTAAATTGCAGGTACTTGTTTCGTGTCCAGGAGCCCTCGGATCGCTATATGACTTCTGTCTTCTCTTTTGTTTAATATGTATGATCATACTTATGCTGTTTTGCTCTTTCACTGTTTCGAGATTCACCCATTACCCTTTGAAGACCAACATTTCTGCAGGAACCTGTGCAAATATAATGGAAACAGACAGTTCTAGAGACTGTTTTAAGCTCCCTTTTGAACACTGTTACCACTGTGCTGTAATGAATGCACATTTATGGCATGTACAGTTTCAGAGTTTCAAGATTCCCACCATTCCCACCATTGTCCTTCATTTAACACACACCGGTGAATCTAAAGTCAATTTTAGTAGACCAGTGTCAAATTTGATTTGGAACAGCCTCACTGTACAAAAACTTTGTACCACCTTACATGATGTATCATGGCTGTTCAACCTTCAAGTTCTGTTTGACTTGTAAAGCAAAAGCGTCTTGGTTGAATTCCAAATTGTTCATCTTTTGGAGTGTACAACTTCATTATGACTATGCGACCACTTTTGCCAGGTCCTGGAAATGTACGATTCTCATGTTAAAAACACTGCCTTAATTTGTCCTTTGAAGACGGGTGTGAACTTTACAAAAAACATATTGTATTAAAAAACAGGGTGAGAGCGAAACCATCTTGCATCCACCATCACTGTATTGTTCCACAGGCTCACAGTCAGAAACTGCCATTTCCAATATTGTTGCATAATGTTATCAATGAGATCATGTTTGGCAACCACTCATGCGTGTCCTTTCTCGTTTTTTCACCACTTTGTTTCAGACTTAACAGCTGCCCACTGGCAATGGCCATTCTACGTTTCATAATGATCATAATGAAAAAGTGTTGGAAGGTATGCAAAGTGAGAGTTATGCAAATCTTTAGTCAAGAGCTCATGTTGTTGCAAGAAGAAATTCATAAGGCATATAATGTTAAAAAGGTATGTCTGTGGCTCTTCAGGAAAATGTTGCCATGTCGCCCATGAGAAGACAGAAGGAAGCGCCTCTAAAAATAATAACGCGCCCAGCAATGCAGCACACTGCAGTTTTTGCGGGGTCATGCCAGCAGCCTTTCGTTAAGGCCTTGACGTGGCTTGTCATTCTGCTTCGTCTGCGTCCTCGGCCTACTCGCCAACTCAACCAAGCATGACGAATGAAGAGCAGAGGGGATGTGGGGACAAATTACTGGCTTCATTTTGCTGTTGCGCGTGTGTGATAAAAAACGTTTTTGAAGTCAGGTGTGTTTTCGGAGGGAGTTTGTGTCAGTGGGTGGTTAATAAAGACTGGAACATTGGCTCTTGCTGTGTTGACATGTCCATAATGGACTTGCCAAATACCCCAAGTACTCATATGCACCCGCAAATACATTAGAGAGGATGGCAAAGTTATTCAAGCTTAAACTTTTGCCGTAAATTAAAAAGTCAATTCATTCAGTCCTGTTTGCTCTTAATCTCAATGTCCTAATTTAGCCTGAGTTTAACTTGAAGGAAGAGATAGAGAAAAAGGCTGCTATGCATTATTGAATCACTTGCTTCATTTAGGTCTTGCAGCACTCACGGATTAATATTGTAGTAGTCTGATAAGGACAAAACATGAAGGGGTGAAGGAATGGGCTGTGTTGACCTGCTGGAGTTATTTTCCTCACCCTCTGAAAGGTTTGCCCAAAAGGCTAGGAGCAAAGACAACTTGCAAACAAATAACAATACGCAGGTCAGGGTAAAACGCACTTAATCGTTCAGCATGTCCTTTTAACCACAACTGAATCTGGAGTGTTTTGTTTCTGAGCTTGCAGCAATCAAGATTCTCTGGGGTGAACCAACTGAGGAAAATATAATAGAGAATTGTTGCTACAAAGGTCAATATAAAATACATATATTTATATACAAAGCAATATTTCTGTTTTCAACAAATGGCCTTGCGTATTTGAAGAGAAACTGCCTTGTCATATTCTGTTTGTGTTTTCACAAAACAAATTCAAAACCTTTCCTCGCTCGTTATTTTTTAGAGATGTCAATAAAGGTCTTTTCATTGATGCATTTTCAAACATGAGCAAACTTCATCTTTGGGAGTCTTTGCAACTCTTGAGTCACAAGGTTGTCACACATTAAAACACGATAATCTATTTCAGTGGTATCAAACGTATGGCACGCAGGCCAAAACCGGCCCATGTGGGGGTTCAACACGGTCCGTGGGAATAGAGAACACATTAACTGCAATTTTTCAATAAAAGTAACTATTGTTGCTAATGTAGTCCACTGGAGGTCGTACTGACGACCTCTTAAATGACCACTTACCACTTAAATGACATTCGGAAATTGGCTGTTACTCAGGATTCGACGCCTGATATTGATGCTCTTGCTAAGTCTAAAAGATACCAAGTTTCAGGAGCAAAGTAAGCCTACTTTATATAAAATGCTCTGCCACCTTTGCACTGTGAAGAACACTGTTCTGTGAAAATTAACACCTCCTGTTGAAATATTTTAAGACATTGAGGACTTGAATGAATTGACTTTTTGGGGGGGGGTTGTGGTTTGTTTATTTACATGCACACCATTTCTATGCATTTTTAGGTATACATTTGCAAGGTCGGCAACTAACTGTACCATCTTGCATTAAAGTTCCCATTTTAGTTTTGATGGTGTGGTGAAACAGTTGAGGTTGTCAAGATTTCTAGATGAATGTGGAAATTTATGTAAATTTAGAGTCATTTCTAGATCTTAAAAGTTGTTCCATAAAAGATATTGCACACAATATATACTGTAGATCCACTGTGATCTGTAAATTTCACACGTATAAATGAAAACACTGATTCATAACATTGTTGAAATTGCACTCATTTTTGCTAAGAAATTTCAGATTTTTCACAGAATTTGCAACAAGATTTGCAACAATATAATAATCAATAAATGTGAATATTTTCCAAATGTATTTGTAATTGAATGTGGCTCCTGAACTAACATCCCTGATCTAGTTTACTATGAGTAAAGCCATGTTTTTGATGTGATTATTATTCTGTATTGAGAGAGACTATGGATTGAGACCATAAAACACTAATGTAAAACACCACATTGTCTATTCATTAGTGAGTTTTGTCTTTAGATGTCTTATATAGCAAGTAGTCAGTCACCCTCAGCCAGTGGCCTTTACTTTTGGATGTGGTGTTTGGCATTGTAAAGGCTCTTAGGAGAACATAAGCATTCTGGGACTTGTCACACCGCCAGTGTCGTGTTTCTAAACCAAAGGTGAAAATGCATCCCTTGGTACCTCTTTACTGCAGCACTGTTTCATAGACTGAAATGTTGGTGAGAGACAGCCAAATATGAGTGTCTCCAACTGATGTGGCTCTATTGTGGTAATGCTGTCCTGAGGGCTTACAGCTCTGAAGTCAAGATGAGGTTCGAAGCGTATTTTAATGTGGCCTTGATTGGGCTTGTTTGTTCCTGTAAGAAATGTGTTAGACTATGATAAATTCCCACTTTAAAATAAATACCGATGAAGGAAGAAACTCACTGCATGCACATATTACATACTGAAACTATCTTAGTATTTGGATTGTCATTCAAATGTACACTATTGGGGGGAAAGTGGGGGGTGGGTGTTACAATTGCACCTTTGGGGTTACAATGGTTTGTCACTTTGGTAGTATTCTCGGTACTGCTTTTTTACCCTCAACCTGTACAGTTTGAGAACATAGCTGCACCTTTTCAAAAAGATGCAAAAAGTGACCTCAGGTCCAATAATTAGTCCAGAATGAAGTATTTATAATTTATTTATAATTTACTGCCCATCTTAGCCAAAAATCTCTCGTGTGTGCTTCTCCCACTGAGCCCTTGGTCTTCCCTCTCTCTGTTTTTAACATGGGATCATGTCAGTCTGTTAGATCCCTATTGAAATATGGATAAAGAGATGAGAGCGATGAGCCCTCATGGTTCACCACTCACCCACATCTTGCCCATCTATAACTCTCTGCTGTCTGCTATCATCATGTAGCTTGTGCACCGGTAGAGTTTAACGTAAGGTTAGCTATTGTATTTTGTCATTTAAATATGGAAACATTTGTTGATTTTTCTTTAGAATCAAAACATTACGTTCATCAGATGCTACAAAGCAAGTTGTGAAAAAAGTTATTTATGCTATTTTTTCAAGTTTTATGCTTGTCATTGTGACAATACTGTTACCCTATTAGCTCTCTGGACTTGATTAAGTAAATAAATAAATAAATACCCTACTTTTGTTTTAATAGCAAAACATGTTTTGCATATCACTCAGTGAATGATTGCATTGTAATTATATGTAGTTGTGTAGTAGTGTTAGTAGTGCAGTAATGTTAGGCACAAGTTCCAACACATTATAATGTGTCCCAGTTGATCTTCAAATTCTTTTGAATAAAGCATGCTCTCCTACTAATATATGATCTATTTTTGAGATCTTGCTTGGATTCCACACTTTTTTGTTGCGACCGGAGGTTCTTCCTTTGCGATAAGCTACAGTATGCGTGAACTATGCTCATCTGTTCTCAAATGCAACAGGGAATTGTCACATACATAAGCACACACGTCCTCCAAGGCTGGAAAGGTGGATTAGCTTGCTATTGCATGATGGATTAGCATTTAAAAGTACAGACCAAAGCCACTAGGTGATGAATGAGGGGTGTTTAGAGGGGAACACAAGGTTTGACAAGCATTTAACTCTATGCCGGTTATTTGTGATGCTTATGAAGTCATTGGATTGCTCTTGTGGGCTCAAAGCTTGACATGTACAAGTAATGAGACTTTGCGGTGCCGTAAATTTACTCTGAAAGAGTGTTATCAAACACATTGGGCTTTGATTTGCTATGAATCCAGAGAGCAGGCACTAAATTGCGTGTTCACACTAGCATATTGTCCGTGCTGTTGCATATGATCTCAAGATTATGATCTTTTACTAAGATCCCAACAAATGGGTGTTAAATTATGTGTTCACTCACTCTAAAGCACAGGTGTCAAACTGGTGGCCCAGGGGCCACATTCGACCTGTCACATAATTTTATGTGGCCTGCGAAACCAAATCATGTGCATCCACTTCATGTTTTTTGCATAAATACCAAAATAAAAAAATTTCTTCACCTTTAAAATTATTTCGATATTGCAAGCATTTGGTTTGTTACCGATCCTCTTTCTAAAATAATTGAAATAATACTGTAGTCGAACAAACAGTTTTGAATGGCTTCTGATTTCAAAAGTAGTTATCTATCAATTTGTGGATATGTAATAATATGAGGTGATCATACATTCATATGGGTTCACAGCCATAACGGCCCTCCAAGAGAAATCATAAGTACGATGTGGTCCGCGACAAAAATGAGTTTGACACCCCTGCTCTAAAGGATTGAGTACTCTTAGCAACAGGTGTAAAGGTGGAAGAGACTGCTGCATTTTAAAGATGGTTTTACGCTTTAGGAAGCTCTCATGGTGGAAAATTTGAGAAAGCACCTCAAGCGCAAAATAATGTTTGAAATGATGGAAGTGGAAGTGGAAGTGAAAGTGGAAAAGGCAAACATTACAAAGTAACAGAAAATAAATCGATTGCTCCAAGTTACTTTAAACTGCTCAGGAGGAGGCCAGCACCTTGTCACTGAGTGTTAAAATGACCTAGGCATGAGGAAATGCAATGTTGAAAAGAGCTTTTTCATAGATGGTAGGGCATGACTCCTTCTTGTGACTGGCTCCAAGTCAGCCCGAAGATCATTCAGAAGCACTGAACAGTTCGTCCACCACTTTGATCCCTGTCGTCTTGGTTTTGGTACATTTACAGACCTTGCGACACTCCTAGCAGAAATTTCTCTCTTTTGGGCCTTTCCTCCTCCCCAAACACCACGCAGGGCAGGACAGCCAAATTGATCCGGAAATCAAAACACTCATCGAAAATCGTGTTTTTGCCATTCTGGGACACGGTTTTGGTTGTATATCATCTTCCACATCTGTTTGGTGAGCAATCAAGTTTGCATGCACAAATTGTTATTAAATCAAGCCCATTGTCTTGAACAGCAATTACAGTACAACAAGGGCTGTATGTCGACACTGTTGTTTTGGGTGCAAAGTACTCATCAAAAATCAACAGCTCAAGGTTGGTATTTTGAGACCTGTTGTCAAATGTTTGCATTTCGAAGCTGTTTTTTTGGGCTACAAATGGAAAAAACACACCTGCCCCTGTCAAACTATCAAGGCACAGAAGCCTGTTTATACATAACGCAGTTCACTGTCAGAGTATTGGCGGGTACAGTAGGAGTCTATTTTTTGTCTCACAAGGTGCAATCTACAGTCAAATCCAAGATACATATGTAATTATTTGTTTTGCCAAGTTAAGAAAAAAAAAATTCTGTTTCAGAGACGTACCTCTAAACATGATGGTTTCTGAGAGCGTATGTAACTGCTAACCGAAGCCATGTAAAGCTGACTTGAGGTAGTGTATGGACAGAGAGACACATATGGCTGCTGGGAGTTTGAGGGGCTGGTGAGGATGGTTGCTCATTACATCAGAAGAAGACTCGTCCCTGCAGATGTCAGCAGCATCACCCTCTCATCGCGTGTTGGTTTTCATCTTTTCACTCTCCTTCCTCTGTGTGCAGTTTGTCTGACCCCGTGTCGAATTCAAGCTAATGGTTTGTGTACTCTATCCAGTGAGCCGGCAAATTCTCCACTCTGAATGTATTTGCCTTCCTGTTCCTATCCTTACCTTCTTGCCAATGCAGGCCTTTTTCAATACTATGAAACCATTTGATTAAATATTCCTTTTTACTCATGCTAATCTCTGTTGGTCTGTCACTTAATATTACTTTCCAACACTCTCGCTATCCCACTGACTCATGTTACACTTTCTTGATCTACATACAGTCACTGATGGTATAGTAGTGTATTCGCCTCACTTCACACACACACACACACGCACACACATGCTTTCACACGAACACAAGATGTATTGGCTTTTATTTCCCATGGTGTCTGCAGTACATTCAGCTTCACTTGCTGCAGCAATGTATTGGAGCAAGGCACCTGCTGTGCTGAGCTGATATGAGGAGAGAGAGTGAAATACACACACGAACACACAAACGCACACACAACACACGCACACATAACCTGGACTTCCAAATGCTTAGATATGGCTGAAAAATTTAATCATCTGTACCCAATGTAGACACAATTGCAAGTCTGTATAGTTCATAGCTGCCCACATAGAATTGTGCGTATTACTAAAAACATGTGGAGAGACACGCAAACACATACGCTTCATTGTCACACACAGTTAATGTTGTCTCAATGTCGAAAGAAAACCTCTTTAGGCTGTATTGTATTGAGAAGCACACTGCTTGTGCTTGTCTTTGTATCTTTTTTCTGTGAAAACCTCAACATGCCACCTCTCTGTGTTTTTCAATACAACAAAAGCGTGCCTTCGCCTATTTTACAGGAAGCGATAAAAATACTTTCTAATTTATCACCTGACTGCAGTTCATGCATTGACCAAAAACAACGTTAGGTCAATGATATGGCACATAAGCTGAAATACACATTTTGTCCATTTATCCTGGAACTGCATACTAAAACTACACTGCATCATACTGAGATATCGTGTGTATTTTGGTCACCATATTTAATTTAAATGAGCAGGGGGGAAATATTGGAAACATGTCTCATTATGATACAGTGCAGTTGTACACTACTGCAAACCAGAACAACAATCACTTGTATTACAAAATAGGCATTATGAGACTGCAAGTTGATGGCTCCTTGGCATGCAAATCGAAAGTAATAGTTTTGTATCAAATGTAGCTGAAAACATTAAATCATGGTTCAATAAAAAAAAAATTAACTGAAGCTTGACTGTAGCATCAGCAGTTTTATCATTACAATTAACAATGGTACTAGTGAATATTCTGTCCAGTGATTTTATACATGCTGCTGTGTTGTTTCAAACCTTTCAAGGGCTGCATGTCGGGTGTAGCCTGATCCACCCAGCCATGGGGCGACAGCTGCCACCTCCAAAAAATGCCTTGCCACTCGAGCTGCCAAGCCGATTTGAACAATGTCACTGGAAAATGTATCAACACGAATTAAAGCCTGGTCTGAGATGCAGCAAACGCACCATAGTGCATTTGAATTGCGTAAACAAAGACTTTCCGAGAAGAATTCTCTCAGATGCCTCAAGCTGTCTCTTTTTTTTTGTAACTGTGCAGCCGCCTTCACTGTTGACATAATAATGCTTCATTTTTAGTGACATTTTCAGAAGTCCGTTTAAAAATGTTTATTATTGTGGTGGTAGTAGTTGGTAATGGTGTAGCTGTTGCTTGGCGTAGTGTATTTATTAATCAGGATTTCAATGTGTGGGTCCAAATCCTTCTAATAACTGATTTCACTGAAAGTTACAGTAATAGGTGGTTTTGCTGAGACAAGCACGATGACAGGTAAAGAATATTAAGTTTACTACAGGTTGCTGTAGGGCCTCAAGGATGCTGGTTCACTTATTTTTCTGGTTGCACCGCTTGTGTGTGTGCTCCATTGACACACAGGCATGCTGCAAAGCGTTGAGGTGAGAACATTAAGAACCAAAGAGTCTTTTGTCACCATTAGGTGTGGGTCATTCTATTGAGTAGATGAATGAAGGGAGGTGGGTTCCAAGCTTTATCTTAACTGCCTGCCTTTTAATGCAGCACATTGGTCGTAATTGGGCTGAGATTTTCATTTTAATGTTTGGACCAGGCTATAGGCTCCAAGTTCAATTCATACAAATGACTGTGAAAGTGGGATTGTGTTTTGGTTTCTCACAGACTGGCCTAAAAATTCTGTAAAAAGCATCCACTAATCAATAGTTTCGACCAAGTGACGAAATTGTCAGGGCCAACAAGACCTTCTCTACTGGTCTAAAGATTATGACCATGTACAACCTATATTCTAATATTTGCTGCATGAAATTGTATTCATGGATGATTCAAGTACCTTATGTGGATGTTGGATTTGTTGTCCCATCAGATTTCAACATCTACAAAATGTGCTGCCATCTCAACCTAAACTGCACAAGGGCCTTCAGAATCAGGAGTGCTGCTCCATATAACTTAAACTATATTAGTAATGCTATTGTTTCTTTCAGCAGTTGTCTCTCCTCTTATTGGTTGGTCAAAACAACCAAGTTTGACTAGCAAAACACATCTGTGGCAATCTACACACGTTAATACATGTAATAATCAGCATCCAAGGGCGGTTCACAAATCATTCATACCAAATCATACTACTTACTTCATACTGACAAGAGCTGGAACTGCTGCTATGCCACATTTACTTTAAAAAAGTACATAATATTTCAAGATTTTTAGCTTTTGTTTATGGCCAACGCAATTTGGACTTACTCCGTATAGTTTCTGCGCATGTGCGCAGTTGTAGCTATAGCCCTCTGCCAAGATCTCCGTAGAAGGAGGTGTCCATGAACCAAACCCGAGGAACTGGAGGAATATTCATGGCAGCGCCACAACCGAAGCCAAAAAGGACCCATCGTCGAGGTGGACGGCAAACGTGGAGATGGAATAGGAGAAAATTTATCCAGCACAGCATGGCTAGGTAGCCAGCTGCCTAGCTAGTAAGGAGGCAGCTGGTCCAAGTAAGCGAGGATTTAAGGCACCGACAGGCAGAAAGCCAACTCAGATCCTACCTTTGGTCATGGTAAGGCAAGGGATCCTTTTTAAAGTAATCCATTTTAAATTAAAAAGAAACTTTTCCGATGGGAACCAGATAAAACGCGCCAGCATACTCTGGTCTCGGTTCAATGGATAGTTTTCAAATAATCAAATTGGAATTTTCATTTTTTGAACTATTATTTTCAGAATGGTATAATAGTACAAGGAGTAATGATTCGTAAGTGAAGTGGATTTAAAAAAAAAAAAAGGTTTGAGAGCAGGGTGAAATTGCAGAGGAAGACACATGGATGTGAGCCAGAATGCCTCCACAATAAGATTTTATTTCATATGGAATGAGGCTGATCCCAACACACGCGCAAAAAATGCAGTCTGACAAAAAGCCTCATTGCAAACGCAAAATCTCCTCGAGTCATGACTCATCCTGTTCTTCAGACGCACACATATACATAGCCGTTGACTTGGTGCAAACATGGCTTTTTCATTGGATTCTATTTGAATGCATACACACACTCGCAGACAAGCTTAAAGTATACTTATTTTATAAGACAAGATTAGATGCATGCAGACATTCCCTGCATTCATAGAGAGTCAATTTGTTCCGTTTTACTGGATCAGTCACGACGTGTGACAAAAAAGGCGAGGATGATAGATAAGACTGAAAAGGACACCTAAAACCTAAACCTCATCCTTACAGTAGATAATAGATGAAAATCAGTTCATACCACACTCAGCCCGCTGCTGCTTCTGAATTGAAACAATTTAACTTTTCATTGGATTGTTTCACTCTGTCATGTAGTGACTGTGAGGACCCATTCTCGCACAACAATTGGCCGAATAAATGCAAGCCGCTGAAACAACTTGTACTTATGCAGTACATAGTGTAGATCACAACGTCAACACTTTGAGTTCTTTAAATGTGTTTAATTTAGATTGTATTTAGTGTATTTTTGATGTTTAGTCTGCTGGTTTTAGAATCACATTAAAGGCTTATGAAATGTAATTTCGAATCACGATCTTCTTCTTCTTCTTTTCCTTTCGGCTTGTCCCGTTAGGGGTCGCCACAGCGCGTCATCCTTTTCCATGTAAGCCTATCTCCTGCATCCTCCTCTCGAACACCAACTGCCATCATGTCTTCCCTCACGACAACCATCAACCTTCCTCTAGCTCTCTTGCCTGGCAGCTCCATCTTCATTATCCTTCTACCAATATACTCACTATTTCTCCTCTAGACGTGTCCAAACCATTGAAGTCTGCTCTCTCTAATTTTGTCTCGAACCTTGGCTGTCCCTCTGATGAGCTCATTTCTAATTATATCCAACCCGGTCACTCAGAGAGCGAACCTCAACATCTTCATTTCCGCCACCTCCAACTCTGCTTCCTGTTGTCTCTTCAGTGCCACTGTCTCTAATCCGTACATCATGGCTGGCCTCACCACTGTTTTATAAACTTTGCCCTTCATCCTAGCAAAGACTCTTCTGTCACATAACACACCTGACACCTTCCTCCACCAGTTCCAACCTGCTTGGACCCGTTTCTTCACTTCCTGACCACACTCACCATTGCTCTGGATGGTTGACCCCAAGTATTTAAAGTGCTTTAAAGTCCTCCACCCTTGCTATCTATTCTCCCTGTAGCCTCACTCATTCATGCACATATATTCTGTTTTACTTCGGCTAATCTTCATTCCTCTTCTTTCCAGTGCATGCCTCCATCTTTCTAACTGTTCCTCCAGCTGCTCCCTGCTTTCACTGCAGATCACAATGTCATCTGCAAACATCATGGTCCACGGGGATACCAGTCTAACATCATCTGTCAGCCTATCCATCACCACTGCAAAAAGGAAGGGGCTTTGGGCTGATCCCTGATGCAGTCCCACGTCCACCTTAAATTCGTCTGTCACACCTACAGCACACCTCACCGCTGTTCTGCTGCCCTCGTACATGTCCTGTATTATTCTAACATACTTCTCTCCAACTCCAGACTTCCGCATGCAGTACCACAGTTCCTCTCTGGGTACTCTGTCATAGGCTTTCTCTAGATCTACAAAGACACAATGTAGCTCCTTCTGACCTTCTCTGTACATTTCCATCAACATCCTCAAGGCAAATAATGCATCTGTGGTACTCTTTCTAAGCATGAAACCATACTGTTGCTCGCAAATAGTCACTTCTGTCCTGAGTCTAGCCTCCACTACTCTTTCCCATAACTTCATTGTGTGGCTCATCAACTTTATTCCTCTATAGTTGCCACAGCTCTGCACATCACCTTTGTTCTTAAAAATGGGCGCCAGTACACTTTTCCTCCATTCTTCAGGCACCTTCTCACGCACTAGAATTCTATTGAACAAGCTGGTCAAAAACTCCACAGCCACCTCTCCTAGATGCTTCCATACCTCCACAGGAATGCCATCAGGACCAACTGCCTTTCCATTTTTCCTCCTCTTTAATGCCTTTCTAACTTCCCCCTTACTAACCATTGCCACTTCCTGGTCCACCACCTCTTCTACTCTCCCTTCTCTCTCATTTTCCTCATTCATCAACTCCTCGATGCCGTACTTACCCATCACTTCTTCATCACCCCTATTACCTTCACCAACATGTCCATTACAATCTGCACCAATTACGACTCTCTTTCTGTCTGGGATGCTCAGAACTACTTCGTCTAGCTCCTTCCAAAATTTCTCTTTCACCTCTAGGTCACATCCTACCTGTGGGGCATAGCCACTAATCACATTACACATAACACCCTCAATTTCAAATTTCAGCCTCATCACTCGATTTGATACTCTTTTCACCTCCAAGACATTCTTAGCCAACTCTTCTTTTAAAATAACCCCGACTCCATTTCTCTTCCCATCTATACCTTGGTAAAATTATTTAAACCCTGCCCCTAAACTTGTAGCCTTACTGCCTTTCCACCTGGTCTCCTGGACACACAATATATCAACCTTTCTCCTAATCATCATGTCAACCAACTCCCGAGATTTTCCTGTCATAGTCCCAACATTCAAAGTCCCCACATTCAGTTCTAGGCTCTGTGCTTTCCTCTTCTCTTTCTGCCGAAGAACCCGCTTTCCACCTCTTCTTCTTCTTTGACTTCGACCCACAGTAGCTGAATTTCCAACGGCGCCCCGCAGGTTGACGGCACTGGTGGCGGACGTTGTTAACCCGGGCCACGACCGATCCGGTATGGAATTCTCTGGATAAACGCTCATATTTGTTTGGCAAAGTTTTAAGCCGGATGCCCCCCCTGACGCAACCCTCTGCATTTATCCGGCCTTGGGACCGGCCTACAGTTTGCACTGACTTGTGCCCCCCATAGGGCTGCATTAATTTCAAATCACTATCAAAGCTATAAAATAAACAGTGATGCCATGGCACACTACTGTGCCATGAGAGCTCATCAGGGGTGCTGCAGAAAGTTTTCCAATTTCAATTAATTTGTCTGAACATTTTTTACTAATTACACATATATATTTGTTAATCTAGCTATGTCAATGATGTGTAATGTTAGGCAGAACAATTTATTAAAACTGAGTTTCCACCTGTTGCCATTCATACAACAGAATACATTCTGGCTTCCTGCAAGTATAACAGCTTTGTGTTCAATTAAACAGGCCCAGATTTTACACTAAGTGAATTTGTGAGTCAATTGAGATGAAATCATCAATTTATTAGTAGTAGTATTCATACTTTTGGTGACATTTTTGTTGAACTTGCCGTAGTAACTAAAATGGCTGCCTTGGCTCAATAAAGTTTGGGAAACGCTGGTCTAAAATATACCATGGAAAATGAGTACAATTAAAATTTTAATCATACTGGACACAAAAAAAAAATACATTTTCTGAAAAACAAAATTTGTAAAAAAAAAAAACATTACAAAATATTACATTGCCAAACTCCCATGATCGAAACAGCAACTATGAGTTAGAGGAAACAAGGGATAATGATCAAAACTAAAACTACTGGTTCCGTTTCTTAAGAGGGATTTAAAAGAAATCTATCCATCCATCCATTTTCTGAGCCGCTTATCCTTACAAGGGTCGCGGGAGTTCTGGAGCCTATCCCAGCTACCTTCGGGCTGGAGGCGGGGTCCACACTGAATTGGTTGCCAGCCAATCGCAGGGCACATAGAAACAAACAACCATTTGCACTCACATTCACACCTACGGGCAATTTATAGTCTTCAATTAACCTACCATGCTTGTTTTTGGGATGTGGGAGGAAACCGGAGTGTCCGGAGAAAACCCACGCAGGCACAGGGAGAACATGCAAACTCCACACAGGCGAGGCCGGGGATTGAACCCCGGTCCACAGAACTGTGAGGCAGACACTCTAACCAGTCTCTAACCGTGCCGCTAATAAATTTATCATAATTTTTTGGCAGAAATTTTGAGTGAAAATATGTAGATTATTTTTTATTTTTTTTATAAACTTGTGTTTTTCTACCATGTTACAATAAGCATACATAACAGTCTCAGCAATATTCAAATTCCACTTTAAAACTGGTTATTTTGCATCAACCAGTGGAAGCACTTCTCAAAGGAGAAAAGAAATGAAAGACACCCAGCTACTAAATTGGTTCATGCACCATTGCCTTCCTTTTTATTATTGTGATGATTAGAATAGCCTTTCTCCCTAGGGTTGCCGGCATAAAATTGAAACTCTTTGGTTACCTGAATGCACAACGGGCCACAAAAAGAAATCACAACACAGAGTGAAATATTTTGTCAAAAGGGAAGACAGTGTGCTTGCTACACTTAGAAAGAACCACAATTGAATAAAAATAGGACGAAAGAGGAGTCTCTGATAAGAATCTGTATTGACATAGAAAGGCAGGCATAAAAAATGACAGGAACTCACAGGAAGGGTAAGGCTATAAGGTCGCTGTCTATATAAAGAGGAGGTGATGGTTAGATGAAAACAATATGTTATGCGCGATCACAAAATAATTTAAGACAGGGGCTGCTAAAGCACCAACAAATTAAGTATTTTCTCGTCTCTTTCTGTCATTTTGCGCTGGTGTCACACTGGTTTAGTTCCTTGCCAACACGAGGATATGCTGACATCAGCAGATATCGGCTCGTGTGCTAGAATCAGCCTGTTGTGAGTCAGCCGCCTGCAGTCTCAATCCCCCTGAGGAGTGTGGGCCATGTTTGGGGTCAATATGACGAAGAACCTCAAACCGGCGTTTAGTCGTTTGAGGTTGAGGTTTGCTTGTGCTGCTGCTAACTATGAGCGTTGACGTCACCGAAGATAATTACAAAGAGTTCTTTGCGGAAGAACTTGCATGTTGTTGTCAACACAGTTTGGGACTGACCCACTCTGCAAAAACCTTTACTTATAGTCTGTCTCCAGCTACTCTCTGCTTTTTTTGTGTTTTGTTAAGTCTTAATTGCCACTGAGTCTCAATTTTCTAATCATTTACTTGAGGCAGGTTCTCTTGTAGTGTTGCGGAAGTGTTGTACTCACATGCTGGGTGAATGCTTTTTATCGCCTTATGCAAATTCTCCGGAGACAATCCGTTGAACAATGACTGCATGAGCTTAAAATCTGTTTTTTTTATTAACATTCTATGACAGAGAAATATTCTTATTCTGTACCTTATTGTAATGAAATTGCTTTGTCAAATCACAGATGGGTACACATGATCAGGAGATGGCCTGTTCAAGCAGAAATAACTCAATTATTCTGAGCTTTCACAAAGGACTTGCAGTGTAGTTGTTCACATAGATGTGATTGTTTAATGACCAGTCCAGGGTGTAGTCTGTCTTTTGCCCAAAGTCTGCTCAGTCGGGCCTCCAGCACCTACTGTGATCATAGCCAGCCCAATTTGAATCCAATTGTCATTTTTAGTTTAAGGTGCCGCGGTAGATAGGATGATTGGTAAACTTGAACGCTGTGGTACTCAACATGTTGTGTACATGTAGTATGTAGGGTGAAAATTATTATTAATTATTAACTACTATTATTAATAGTCATTTGTCAGGTGACCTACTCTACCTGGATATAAATCAAAGCCATTGTTAAAATATGATCGTAAAACAAAAGCTTCAACAAAAATCTTGAACTGCATTGGCTATGTTTTCGATTAGATTAAATCAGTATACGCACTACAGCTTTCATCCAAACACATAATAGGTGTTCTGTGCCTTGGGAACGACTTGCATTGCCCCCAACAAACTAGATTTTGTGACTCATTCAGTCCCACAGTGTGCGAAATAATGATCTTCATCTCTGTATTCAATTGCTTGCTTGTTGCATGCTTCTGTTGAATCACAAAGCTGTTTATTTCCTTTTTGCAAATCTGATTTCATCTGAACTTTTTCATAACTTTTTAAATCAGACATACAAAATATGATGGAGAATAATGATGACTTCCTCTACTAAACATACACAACAAGATGGAAGATCATGATAGTTTATGTTTTGTCTATTTTACTTTGCACAATCAAGCAGGCTCCTGTCTCTTTAAGTTGCTATGACCGGTAGACTGTATCCATACTGTTCGGTACCATTTATTTTTGTCAATGAAAGGAAGGTATAAGGGGTCACATTGACAAAAATGTTTTATATTAAATTGAATCATTTGTTTTAATTGTTGTATATAGTGTTGTACCACTGCGTGAAAGCTGCTCCACCCTTAACCCCATTCCTGTTAACACATGGTTCGAGAGGATTAGCATCATGGTCATCTTGCTCAACTGCGTGACTCTCGGAATGTACCAACCCTGCGAGAACATCGACTGTACCTCGGACCGCTGCCAGATCCTCCAGGTAAGTTGGACATGTCATTCACTTGCTTTGTATTAGGAAACAGTAAGGTGAAGCTACAAATGTATCACAAATCACAAATGGAACTGGATACAGGGATGGACTTCATGGAAGGCAATTAGTTATCTGTGCCAGTGATGATGTGCTTTTTGGGGGCTTTTTGTTTGTTGGTTTATGTCCTTACTGTATAAACATTTTGATAAATCACCAGTGATGTTCCCATTAAATTTAGGTGACACTTCATGCATTGATGTAATGAAAAATATAAACATTTCAAAACAAACCCACTGTTTGATAATGAGGTTTAATTAAAGGCGAAACTCAAAAGGTGCAATGTGAAACATTTAATCCAGATCTGAACCATAACGCACATTTGGTAGGTTTGGATGGTTAAAAGCTCAGGATGTCAAAATGCTTATCTGCATGCTGATGAATAAAATATGGATCAGGTTGAAACATCTACTTTTGGCTATTTATTGTCTTTTCTGTAGGTGACAAATGTTTAATTATGCCTTGGCAGAGGTATGGTTTTCTGAGTGCTCTTGTTTTGAATAAACGCCAAGTCACACAGTATGTAGAGTTACATACATCTTTTGCATTGTAAAGCACCAGCAGGGGAAACTTGCGATCCTCATGCAAATGACTAAACTGGTCAACCATTTCACTGTACCTGAGCTGAATTTATTTCTCTGCTGGATAAATGCTGCAGTAGCTTTTTCAATAAATGTTAACATAATGAGAACGAGCTCAGTAAAAATTTCTCAGCTCCTCTGCTCATGTACCAAATAGTTGTTTTTGATTGGCTTTTTTCCTCCTCTGGGACTCTAAATTGGTTTTCCCCAAAAATATACTGGCTACGAGGCTCACTTACAAGTACAAACGTGAATGTAATTGGCCCTTGACTCGAAATGTATTTACATAGTATTATAGTCTACAAATTTCACATCTTTCATAGATCCATTTCCACTTGGGTGACAGTATCTTCCTGCTTTAATCCTCTGTGTATTCCAACATCCTACACAATTCTCTGGCTTTTGCTTCTCTAACAAGTCTATTGTTTCCTGAAGTAGTCGGGCACCTCTTCTAGTGACTAATAGCAGACATTTTGCTGACAATGCTGTTACAGTGAGGTTAGGGGTGGCCCTCCGTTGCTACTTTTGTGAAGTATATTGTCAGCTTGGGCTTTTAAAGTAAAGGTGTAAAGAATACTGTATTAGTCAACATGCTCAATGATATGACCCATTATTTGGAAATACAATTTTTTATACAAAATATTGTAGTTATTATTCGTATAACTTGCATTTCTGTACATTAGTACAGATACAAATATTTTTGTGATGCATCATTTATCAAAATTCCTTATGCAGTTGTAAAAAGTAAGCGGAAAAGGTGCATTTTTCAAAATATTAATGTGAAGATTTAAAAAAAAATCAATTTAGTGATCTCATTGTATGACGTTGAAATTTTAGAAAATATCGTTATTGCTCTCTCAGCGGCTGCACTGCAAAAGAAAAAATAATAAGACTAAGAATAAGAATAAAAAAGCAAAAAAGACTCTGAGAAAAGCTAATAATAAGTATGGAATAAGGAAGAAATATCTTGCCCGGTTGCTCTGGTTTTAAGATCCATCCATCCATTTTCTGAGCCGCTTCTCCTCACTAGGGTCACGGGCGTGCTGGAGCCTATCCCAGCTGTCATCGGGCAGGAGGCGGGGTACACCCCGAACTGGTTGCCAGCCAATCGCAGGGCACATAGAAACAAACAACCATTCACACTCACAGTCATGCCTACGGGCAATTTAGAGTCTCCAATTAATGCACGTTTTTGGGATGTGGGAGGAAACCGGAGTGTCCGGAGAAAACCCACGCAGGCACGGGGAGAACATGCAAACTCCACACAGGCGGGGCCGGGGATTGAACCCGGGTCCTCAGAACTGTGAGGCTGATGCTCTAACCGTGCCGCCGGTTTTAAGATCGTTTTACTAAAATTGCTCTGCTTTTAAGATCTTTTTACTAGATCTTTACTATTAAGATCTTTTTACTAGATCTCAATTGTTTACTAAAATTGCTCTGGTTTTAAGATCTTTTTACTAAAATTGAGTAAAACAAGCCATCAAAAAGAATACACAAAGTATTTTTGACTTTAATTTACTTCATATACTGACTGGAATGAATATTTCACCACTTATTTTAAGGTTTTTCTGTATTTTGGGCAGCCAGCCTATTTTTGTAATTTCAAGAAATCTTACCAAGTCTAACTGAAATGGCTTCTTTTTTTTTTTTTTGTCTGAATCCTCTCAAAACAAGTATATAGTCCTTATAGTTAGAGAGGGAATTTTTGCACTGTACTTCATAATTTATCTTTCCCATTCATTTTCAACATCATATTTTAAATGACTCGTTTGTTGAGTTAAGGGGAAAGGTTTTAAAGTAAACACTATAATCTTCTTCAGGCATAGAAGGGTCCTCTTTTGCTTTCTCATTACTGTTTTTACAAATGTGTATTGTCAATTGATATATAGAACTCACACTTGAGTTTTATATTTGAAGAGGACTGAAATGCCATTTTTTTTGTTTTTTGTACAATAACTCGTAATCCATTTCTGGTCCTATTTGTCGCTGAGTGTAAAATCACTGTTTTGATTCATCTCGACTGTCACTCATTTGCACATGCCACCAAAAGATAGATATGTGATGTATCTTTGTGTTTCAACATAAAAATCTGAGTGACCTACTTAACACATCCTCTCCTTCCACTCCCAAATAGTAGCATATGAGGTAGCTTCCATAGCAGCTCCCGTTTCACATCATGAAAGGGCCCTTGACACGTAACACCCTCGCTCTCCTTACAAATCATGTTGATGATTAAACCTGATAGGCTGACTGAAAAAGAAGCTGGCGGTAGTGACAAATAGCTACAATGAATTCATTCCCCCTTTCACTTGGAGCCGAGTGCAACACAGATCCGACGGGGCGCAGCCAATGTTGAATTACACGTGCGGCTGGCAGGCGGCATTATTTATCAAAACATCATTTAAACAGCTTATGAAACTCATCTTCTCATCTGACTCTTAGAACTCTGGAAGCTCTGCTGATGTCTGATTTGTGATTGCATCATACTGAGTGACTCAATTTTATCAGACTGTAGTGCACACTTTAGTAGTTAAATACCTGTACAAAATAGCCACTCACAAGGCAGTTTATAATACACCTGACTTGACCAATCTTAAAAGGTCCAATACAATAGCAATCTCAAAATTCAGCCTTCGAGATTGACATTGTGAGAAATTTAATAATTCAACAATAAGTTTATTAGGCAAGGCAAGGCAGCTTTATTTATATAGCGCATTTCATACACAACTAAACAATGTGCTTTGCAGCATTTAAAAACAAAGTACAAAAATAAAAGACAGCTTACTAAAATTACTAAAAGAACATAAAAATGCAAGATTTGTTTTTTTTTTTAATGGTTTTAAAATGCTTTAAAAGAGCTCAGTCGTAAGTGTTTAACATGGACTTAAAAACATTCACAATTAGGGCTGACTCCACTTCTGTTGGCAACATGTCCCATTTGTGTGCAGCATGACAGCTAAATGCTGCTTCACCAACCCTATTTGGTTTTAATTCTGGGCTCCACTAACTGACCTGAATCTGCAGATCTCAGAGCTCTCCTGGGTTAAGATTCCATTAGCATTTTTTAATGTACTCAGGTCCTAAACCATCCAGTGATTTATAGAACAGTAGAAGAACTTTATGGCGGCACGGTGGACGACTGGTTAGAGCATCAGCCTCACAGTTCTGAGGACCCGGGTTCAATCCCCAGCCCCACCTGTGTGGAGTTTGCATGTTCTCCCCGTGCCTGCGTGGGCTTTCTCCGGGCACTCCGGTTTCCTCCCACATCCCAAAAACATGCATTAATTGGAGACTCTAAATTGCCCGTAGGCATGACTGTGAGTGCGAATGGTTGTTTGTTTCTATGTGCCCTGCGATTGGCTGGCAACCAGTTCAGGGTGTACCCCGCCTCCTGCCCGATGACAGCTGGGATAGGCTCCAGCACACCCATGACCCTAGTGTGGAGAAGCGGCTCAGAAAATGGATGGATGGATGGATGGATGGATAGAAGAACTTTACAGTCTAATCTATAGCCGACTGGGAGCCAGTGTAAAGACTAGAACCCGAGCTGCAGCATTCTGAATGAGCTTCTATTTTGAGGGAGTCCAGTCAGAAGACCATTATAATAATCAAGTCTACTGGAGATGAAAGCATGGATGAGCTTCTTCTGGTCTGCTTGAAACTGCTTCACTCTGGATATGTTCTTTAGCTGGTCGGAGAAAGTTTTAGTGAAAGTCACCTCAGAACTATCAGCACACCAAGGTTTCGGACTATGTCTTAGGTTTTTAAAGAGAGTGACTCCAGGTATTTACTAACAGCAATCCTCTTGACTGTCAAAAACATATACCTGGATCTTGTTGTGGTTGTTGTTTTATACAGTGACACAACACCTCAGTTGAACTGTAGTCATCTGGGGGACACCGCTAGATATAACTGTCTTCGGGATCGCTATGATAGTCAACATTAAAGTTCTGAAGAATTTGACCCAAGGGTAGCATTTACAGGCTAAACAAAAGGGGTCAAAGAACTGACCCTTCAGTGACCCCATATGTCACTGCAATTCAATCAGATTAAAAACTTCTAATGGTCACAAAATAACTCCTTTCCTCCAAGTAGGACCTGAACCATTTAAGGACTGTTCCATTGAGTCCTACCCAAGTTTCTAACCTTTTCAACAGAATGTTATGATCTACTATATTAAATGCCGCAGTGAGGTCCAATAATACAATAAATGACACCCTTCCTGAGTCAGTGTTAAACGTTAAAGTTGCGATGAACTGATTCTGTACTGTGATGGAATGGTTGATGGACCATTTAAATCAAATCAAAGCACCTTTATTTTCCAAACGGCAGAATATTGTGTAACTCTTTTATTGAATTGCATTTGTCGGTATATTGTATTTGGGTTGGAAGTAAGTCGATTAGACAAAAAAAGGTACTTGATGTCCCCATACAAAAGACAACCTGTGTTTCTTGTATCTTTTAAGATTGTCAGTTCTAAAACCATCAACAAACCTTTACAGGTGTCTGTTCCTCATATGTTGAGGAGGAAGGAAACCTTGTTGAGAAATTGACTGCTGGCCAGTATAAACTCAGTCAGCCTCTAGACTTGTTTCGTAGCTTTATAGCCATCTGGCAGTTTCGCTGCTGCCACCACACCAGACACCAACAACGGCAACCACTTATGAGAATTGAAATCGTATTTGATTCAAAAGTGAGTCGACGACTTGGAATTGGGCATGAAACAAGCTTAATCAGTGTATGCCCAGTTTTAAAGAGCTGTAGTAAGAATTCTAATCACAAATACTCATGAAAGTAATGAGGCAAACACACAAGAAAGAACTATCCAATTGAGTTGTTCTAACTCACACATACTATAGTTGTTGAACCAAATCAGACTTGAGCAAAGATGTGGTGCTGTAAGTATATCTGAGGAGCCATTCAATATATTCAATTGGCCTAAGATCAAAGAATGAAGACAAATTTTATGATAAGTAGATGAGGAAAATAGACATTTCAACAAAATTGGAATTGGGACTCAGACTTGGAAAAAAGAGGATATTGTGATCCAGCAACAAAAAAAATACACAACAATTCTTCATCCATTTACCCTCTAGGGTGGGCTCAGGCTGCAAACAGCCATCTTGAAATTGTTTGTGAGTGCTGCTGAAAGAGGAACATTCTCTCCACGTGAAAAACATAACTCCTGGATGCGTCCACCTTCCTCTCATCTGTGTTCTGCAGCCCACTGTGGGTTACTGTTGACGCTTTTGTTTGTCATTTATCTTCTGCCTGAAACCTTCCCTCGGTAATAATCATAAAGTATTTGTGGAAAATCGTATTGCCATTGCAGCATGTGTATTGGTCTGGGCCATTTGTTGAACCCACAAACTAAATTCTTGGGGCATGTGCGCAGCTTAACGCTACATTCACTCACTCAGTCCCATATAATACCTCTTTTTTGCCGGCTAAATGATGATAGAAGCAGCCCACTATTGAGAAAGAATGCTATAACTGGCAACAGCTGAGTGCTAATGAAATTGGGGATGTGCTTACTCAAGCAAACTTTACTGCTGGCATAGGATGTTATCCATGTGAGGCAGTAACATTCATCAGAATACTGGTCTGTAATCTCAGCAATTCATTTTACCAAGTGTCAAGATAATACGTTTGTGGCTGGTTGAAATCAATTTGACCGATCGGTATCCCTTGAAGAGACAACTTTGAGTTCAGTTTTGATCTCAGTGTACCAAATCTTGAATGTTGTTGAAATTAGAGTGAGGAATAACACTGACTGCTCTTTGACAAAGGACATGTTGTCATTATTTTCCGCAGGAGACGTTGGCCTCTTGTTGAGCTACCACATTAGCTTGCCTGGTAGTAAATGTGACAGATGGATTGCACTGAGGAACAATTTGAAAAAACAATTCTGTTGAGTTAGATTTTTATCTATTTGGATAACCTAGTTCAAGACCCCGACTGGACCATCCGCCAACATCCCCCGGACTCACAGCTGTGGTGTCCTTGAGCAAGACACTGATACCCCGAAATGCTCCCCGGGCGCTTTAGCTGCCCCCTGCTCCAGTGTGTTCCACTAACGTGTATGTGTTCACTGTGATGGGTTAAAAGCAGAGAACAACTTTCGTGTGCATGCATGCATGTTCATGACAATAAAAAGTGATTCTTCTTCTTCTTCTTCTTCTTCTTCTTCTTATGCTGATTGAAACTAAAATTGGCATGCTGATTCAAAAATTGAAGTCAATTTTTTCTAGCACGTCAACCTTTTTTCTCCACATCTTACCCTCCAGATAAGCAAAATTCCACTGAGTTGACAGTTGATTACGAATGAACTCATCTACAAATCAAAACCTGATAAAATATTTCTCAAAGACTGGGTTTGTGTGTGGATGCCACACATCTTGGGAACTGAATAAAGAAAACACTCTGTCATCATCAAAAAGCCAAATACTTGGCATATCCCACAGCCTGGTGGCTACAACTGCTTCCACTACTCAAATAAAGAGAGTCCATTGAATGACTTACAGTATTACTAAGGCTGCAAACAGTCATACAGCCTAAAGCCCTGGCAAATGTTTTTTTTTCCCCTCCCAAAATACCATAGAAGGTTTTGTTTGTCATGTTCAGAATAACAATGGGAACTGGAAAAAGGAATCTCACCTTACTGCCTCCTCGGTTTTTCCAAAAATATTTCACCTGGATCTTTTTGCTTGGATTTATGCTTTTCCAGGTTCATCTATTACCGGTAAAGTCTGGCTTTTATACATCAAACACTAATATGACAGTTCTGTGCCGTATGGAAGAATTGTCTTTCCAAGTTGTTCAGTGTTTGCACAACAGCCGCAAGTACCTTTGTTGTTACAACACACACTGTTATTGTAAAGGTGCACGTTTAAATCACATATCATTGTGAATTGTGTCCTCTTAAATTGAGCAGTTTCCAAACAGCAGTATTTAAAGGACAGTAGGATGGAAACAACTAAATTAAGAAGAACCTGGGATACTGCTAGAAAGTGTGAACTGAACATAAAATTGCCTTTTCAAGGTAGAAAATTGGTCATGGATTGTTTTGAGACCTTTGAATTGAATAAAGGTCAGAACTGAATAAAAACATTTTCCTCCGACCTAGAAAATGTGTTGAAAGGAACTTCTGGGTAAATTACATTTCCTGCAGAACACAGGCAACCTGCGCATCTCTTGTAAAACAACTGTTGATTCTGGAAAGGTCGTCACCTTCTTCCAATTTCATTGTGGTTCCTTATGTAGTTGCTTCTTTTACCAGTAAAGAGAATCGGCTCCTGTATATAACAAATATGCGTCCTTGACAGAGAGAATTGTTTCTAATTCACTTATTGTATCATATATCTCAAACTCACTTTTCTGTAACTCAATTCTCATCTACATTTCTCATAGGCTTTCGATGCCTTCATCTACATCTTTTTTGCACTGGAGATGGTGGTGAAGATGGTGGCTCTTGGAATCTTTGGTCGTCACTGTTACCTGGGAGATACTTGGAACAGGTTGGACTTCTTCATTGTCATGGCTGGGTAAGTTTCCCTCAAACTTAGTACGTAGAAATAAAAGTTTTCAGGATTTCAATTTTTTTTTTTTTAACACCAAGCAGCATTAGTGAACCTCATGAAGCTTATTGTAGGCAGACATATCTGTGGTTTTCTTGTTTTGTTTGTTTGTTTGTTTGTTTGTTTGTTTTTAACATCAGTGATCCCACTTAAACAGAAAGCATGACACCTTGTTCTTTCATAACCCCCTTTTTTCCAGATAGTGAACTCAAAATACACTTTTAAGGAAACAAGGCTACTTTACCAGTCTTTTGGGAATAGCTTGTTAATATGCACTACTGCCTTTCCAAGTGAAGAAACAAAAATGTTTATATATGTATGATGTATCTCCTTTGCAAACAGTTGTAAATATGTCAAATTCAGCAAATGACTAAATTATTTAATAAGTCTCTCGGGTTATACCTGACTTTGTTTAATATGCGTGTGTGTCTTTTTTTAGAGAGAGTTTATGCTTTTGTAAAACTGCCTCTGCCTTAATTTCCCTTACCTCACATCCTTGAGATTAGTGTCTGGACTAATTACTGAGGGCAGTGCCAGTGGTGCCAGGCCAAATCTTGGTTGACAGTCTGCTATTATCTCTTTTTCTTGTTGTTACCGCCTCATGCTCCTGCCATAATCTTTTATTTTCCTTCGTTTAATACACTATGTATAGAAAATGTGTTTTATACCCCGAGCTTCAGTTAAGGCTAGCCCATAGACTCCTCCTTAAATTGTATCTTTATTTTCAAGCTCATTTAGTTAGTTGTATTTTGCGTTATACATTGCAATATTTACCCTGTTGGTCTGTAGGAAAAGTGAACTATACTATACTATACTATACTATACTATACTATACTATACTAGAGACTATACTAAGTCTTTGTGGGCATCCATCAACCTTATTCATCCAAATGTAGGTACAGTATGCACAGTATGTAGGATTTTGCTGGAACAAAGAAGCATTCTATCGCTTGGTGTTTTGTGTTTTTGTTCTATATTCAGAGCTGTACTGTATATAGCAATATTTACATCTTTAGTGTATTTATAACTGTGAAATGCAAATATGTTTTATGCAAATGATACTTTGTTCATGGGGGAAGATCATCATTAATGAAAACTTTGAAGCAAGCATCCATCCATCCATCCATCCATTTTCTGAGCCGCTTCTCCTCACGAGTGTCGCGGGCGTGCTGGAGCCTATCCCAGCTGTCATCGGGCAGGAGGCGGGGTACACCCTGAACTGGTTGCCAGCCAATCGCAGGGCACATACAAACAAACAACCATTCGCACTCACAGTCACACCTACGGCAATTTTAGAGTCTCCGATTAACGCATGTTTTTGGGATGTGGAAGGAAACCAGAGTGCCCGGAGAGAACCCACGCAGGCACGGGGAGAACATGCAAACTCCACACAGACGGAGCCGGGGATTGAACCCGGGTCCTCAGAACTGTGAGGCTGATGCTCTAACCAGTCGTCCACCGTGCCGCCTTGAAGCAAGCACATTTCTAATTTGACAGTTAAGTCCCTGCAGCTTTGACATTTTGCATCTGACCACTTCTTCTTCACTGTCAAAGCTGCATCTTCTCCCTGGGTCTCCCCCCGCTGTAGGTTTCTTCAGAGGGTTTTTCATACCATTATGAACATACAAAATATTGAATACCGGTAAGAGGATGTATATGATGAAGATATAAGGGAAACAGAGAGAAATACCTAAGCGGGAGGCTTTAGACGAGCCACTAATTACTTTCTCCAACGCTGTAGCCGGATGGATGTGTATAGAAAGAGCCATGTCTCTCATGTACGTGTACTCATTTTACACACACGCATGAGGACAATAGATCCCTACACTCTGAGGCACGGCTGCAATCTTTCATTTATTCAAATGTCCCCCAGATGCAATTGAATCAGTAATCCGTGCAATTGTGAATGGTTTTGTTGGTGTATCATATTGTGTCACTAGCATTATCCACCCGGGTGGCATAAAACACGGTGTTATGTGCCATCAAGCTCAATACAAGAAGGCAAGTATGTTGTTCTTGGTTTAACAACTCCTTTTTGACGTTGTAGCTCTTCTTCAGGATCTCAGCTACCCACATTCAATCAATGCAGCACAGGTATGATTGTATTTGAGGTGGGTGGAAAAGGTTGGCCCCAAAACAACACTTTCGCTCTTCTTTAGTCTGTGACATTTCCATCAAGCTGCACTGTCACATGCAGTGTAACATTTTACCACAACATTGGGACTTCAATGCAGCACCGGCCCAAATGTTATGTGGTCCCGTTGCTTGCTGGGGGATACAATTAGTAGCTTGAGCTGCTGCCTGTCAGCTGTGGGCTACAACAGTTCAACCCTTGTTGCAGCCGCTCCTACTCAATTGTGAGCTGCTGTCGCGTTGATGAGTCAATGCTGAAGTGAAAAACCTCACCATCTTAGTGAGGGACAGGTTGCTGTGCTGTGAAACCAATAGATGTTAGTAGCCTGAGTGTTGGAGTGGTGATGCTGGTGGCGTTATGCTGCCTCAACTCGGTCGTAGCCCCAGGCAAAGCAATGTTGTGCACAAACACGCTGAAGGCCCACCACGCACCGGCCAACAAGGACGAACCCATCTGAACTGTCATGCCATATGGGGGTATCGCAGATGTAACAGCCAATCAAAGATGCACAAGAAAGTTCTCAAAAACGGAAAAAAAAGATTTCTGAGTTCTAAACCTAACCGAGTTACATGACACAATGTTCAACATTTGCTCAACATGTTATTAACATAGTTTAATTTTTGGTTGCCCAGCCCATTCAAGTAATTAGTACCCTTGCAGTTGGAACAATTCTGTGTTCAGGCAACTTGGAATTCAATCTACAATCCATCCATCCTATAATATTCATCCTGTTCAGGGTTGTGTGACGGTGGAGCTTGTCTCAGCTGCAACTACACCTTCAACTGGTCAGAGACAGACCGCCGTTCACACGCTCATTCACATTTATTTCTTGTGGGGATAATACATTGAAGTCTGAAAAAAAACATAAGGATCCATTGGCATTCTCAAATCTGCTGTTGGGGTTCAAGGGGGATTTCTGTGGGAATAACAGAAACATTTGTTTTTTTTTAAAAAGACATGTTTCAAACACACATATTAAACACCCTTTAAGCATTCTCCTGTGAAAGTGTTTTGGCCTTGGCGACACAAACAGCTTAGCCATGCTGCAGAAATTTATTAACAGATGCCAGCCTTTAAGTGAGCCACAGCATCCTGCAGGAAACACTTGAAATATGAAGCCGTCATTCTTCCTGCTCTCATTCTCCTCCTCACCTCACTTTCATGTAATTTCCCTTCCCTTGCCTCTGGCTTGCTCCATATACCCCACACTGCTGGGACAGGTGAGATTAGATCAAAAGAATGACCACTGATAGTAAAACCCAACTCGGGATCTTTGGACCACCTGGAGCTATGCTTGTCCGTTTGTCATAATTTGACAAAAGCAAGATTAAAGTGTTCTTCGTTCTCTCTTCCATTTCTTTATCTCCAGCATGGTAGAATACTCTCTGGACCTGCAGAATATCAACCTGTCAGCCATTAGGACGGTGCGGGTACTTCGTCCCCTGAAAGCCATCAACAGAGTGCCAAGTGAGGACATCTTTTAATCTATTTGGGCTGTTTTCTGCAATGTAAACCCGTGTGTGTCTTGGTACTGTATTTATGTAGGCTATTCTGCCTCTTCATGAAAATCCATTTATATGCATTATACTATATGTATGCTGCTCTGCTGCCATCCCACCTGTTCTCTATGGGGATCATTAAACATTCATAATATCCTTAATCACAAATCGTAGCTAGACCCTGAGTTACAGCTTCATCAAATCAGATAATGCTCTTTCATTGATCATGTAATAAGTGCTCTACATTAATCTAAAACTTTGAGACAGGCAGACTTTATGATGAGCGTTATTTTAATTTGGGCAAATGGTTCTGAATCGTGGTTACTATGAAACGTGCGTAGCGTGTCAAACTTGTACTTTTAAGAGAATTTTTTTTAAGGAGGTCATCTTTTTAATTTTATTTGATCAGTCTTCCCAAATGAAATCCTTACTGGTCTCACCAATGTGTCTAAACCCGGGGTGGTCCTAACTTAAATTTTGTAGTATCATCAAAGTAATTGGTTAACTATCAATAATGAATATGAAAAAATGCTTTGTTCTGGGTATGAATCTCTCCGCTTTGATGTTTATGCTTCCTAACGCTCTTAAAATTGGGCTTGATTGAGTTCCATAGCTCTCGACTTACAAATGATGTCTGCAGAAAGAATTCCCCCCAAAATAGAGCCCGTCAACCCATCACAAGAACTACTACGTATTCTGCGGTGTCATTTTGCCTATATTGAAAGTCTGACTGTTTTGTTTAGACAACAACAAGTGGAAAAAGTGATGGTGAAACATTTTAATAGGCTTGTTAAAAAATAAATCGATAATTGAAATGTAACTGCTTCCAGATTCATTTCCGCATGTATAAATGGTTTTCGTCTGCTCAATTTTGGATGAATTGCATCACAAATGCCTCTCAGACGTTTGAAAAGAGTTTCAGTGGATGACACAGGCATTTCTATAGGCTGCATGGTGGTATTGTGTGACACAGGCACACTTTGATGTACACTGCGGGCTGTCACGCCGTACACCCGCCATCATGGCACCGTGTTTGTACTATTTTATCAGTGTTGAAAGCTTGATAAAATAGTTTTGGGTGATGATGTTAAACAGGCGTTTCATTTTGTGACATGAAAGGCATTTTTTACTCGTCATGGTGCTTGGTTGACCATGGACTTTGATGGGCACGGGTGACTGTCATATCGGTGGACACCTGACAAGGATGTCCCGGCCAAAAGCTCAACGTCGCTTAATGTCAGAAAACTATGATCAATCATCACCAAAATTTATGTGGACATCTCTATTTATTTATGCCCACTTACGCCTCTGAAAACATCAGAATGATCGGCCCAATTTTTTTGTTTTTGGTTTTATGGATATTTAAACGTTTTCCTCTTCATAGACGCTCACTAGAAAAAAAGGAACACGCTTGACGATACAAACTCCTTTTACAGCTACATATGTTCAGCCTAAACAAAGTTAAAATCATGTTTGCTCAGTTGTCCAATTGAGATGGTAATAATAAGACATCATATCTACGAATCTCCCATCAGCAGATGCATGCATATGTGCATCATAGCTATGTGTAGATTGCAATATTTCAATGGATTGTATGTGCTTGCTGTTTGTTACAAGTGACCGTGTGTGTAATTACTTTGCGGTAGCCCGATTCTGTCCGCTATCCGTGACCCCATTAGAGGTGAGGAAGCGGGAGGGCTTCAGGCTATTTGTTCCACGTTTTGGTGGATCACAGCTCTGCCACAGACACCCAGAGTGCACGTGTGCAACCGCACCCCTCACACACCTCAATTTGTAACCCTCTGACAAATTGTTAGATAATAGTTTCTTGCTGTGCGCTCACTACTGGATGCATGAGACGGAGTGTGTTGGGTTTCCTTTATTGAAGAAATTGGTTTGAGATGGAAGTAGAGCCAAAATGTAAGTCAATACTACCTTATAGTGAATAGAAAGTAGGAACATATAGTTCAAGGAGGGGTCGCCTGTAACCGCAACCTGGTTTTGTCACTGAGGAGAGAGATATACAATGTGTAAGAAAAAAACTGAAACTGCCAGTTATGTTTCTTTACACTCTTGTTTATGTGTTGTTTCAAAATGTTTTGTGTTACGTTTTTCCGTTCCCTCATTTCTTTATTTTTCTTGTGTGACTTCTCGGTGCTCCTTCAGGCCGTGCCTCATCTCGTTCGCCGTCTCTCAATCGAACCCTCTGCTCACCCAATTAGGACTAATGGAACTCTAGTCTAATGGAAAGGCCCTTTGGGAACAAACACATTTAGACTTGCATCTAGCTGCCTTCACCACACACACACACGCACACACACACACACACACACACACGCACTTGCACACGCAGACCTCATACTCAAGGAACACTTCTGCTCTGCATTTGATGAGAAAATTAGTGAAGACAGTGTTAGACACTTTCAAACTAATACATTTTTGTCATGCCATGTCATTGACAACATGTCTGGCTGATAACATCACCAACCACTGCCTTCATGTTTAGTTACATATTGCATGACTTTAAATGTGTCATAATCAGAATCAGAATCATTCTGATCCTAATAAGATCCTAATGGTCCTAATGTGCCATAATCTGGGTGAAATAATAAATTAGCTACGACAGAATGGTTAAGATAACTTTTATAAGCAGTTTAAAAAAATCATTTTAACTTCATTTTAAGCTTATATTAGGTGACTGAACTACAGGTGTCTGCTTCTAAATGTTGTCAACTTGTGAGTCATTCCCAGCATTGTCTCATTTGTCAGCTTCTCACCTGTCACTCATCGCTTCTGCAGAATAAATGCACTGTTGTGATGATGACACATTAGCCGACTGTTGAGCTGTTACTCGCTAATCACAGCATGGCCCTGAAAAACACAAACACACATTCATCAAAGGCAACAACAGTGACGCCCACGCTAATGATTGCAAACGCGCCGAGTCTTGTTTCAATCACTTACTGAACACTTCTCACAAAAAGATAAGTTAGGGAGTATCTACTGTGTGTGTGTGTGTGTGTGTGCGTGTGTGCGTGTGTGCGTGTGTACATATATATATATATATATATTTATATATTTTTTTATTTTTTTATTTTTTTTTCCCTATAATGGCTGTTAATTATATGACTTGAATGAAATCACTGAAGTGCATTGAGCCGAGCTAGGATGTGACTTCAGCTTACTCAGGGCGCTGCAATGTTGCTAAAATGCACAATAACCATTACAGGTCAAATTAAGTTCACCTGTAAAGGTTATTATGCATTGTAGCTTCATCCTGAAATTTCACCCGAAAGCTGAATATCCCCGACTTTTTGTGAGTAGTGTATATGGATGTACATTGACTTTCAACCAAGAATGTGAGCAACCCTTCATCTTATTTAACCCCTATCGTAACAAACCCATAGCGTTTTGTGTCTTCACTGATGACTATGTGAACACAGGTCCTCACAGCATTGGTAAAACGTTAAACAAGTAACACACATACACATGCACGTCAGGTGCCTGTATGAGGTGGCTTTGATCTCATCAGTGGGTTTCACCTCTTTCTCCCCGTCAGTCGAATCCGTTGTCATCAGATGCCACTAATCACATCTCAAACATGTCATCACTGCAGTACAACTCATACACAGGGGATAAGGTCATAATTTTAGCAGCGAATCTGATTGTATGTAATTAAGCTTCCACTAGTCACGAGTGAGACTTGCATCTTTCTATTCAGAAAGTAGTTGGGATGCTGCTTATTCTCTCTTTGCCAAAATGGTTCTTTCAAATTTTCATCTCCCAGTGTTGTCTTAAAGTCTTTGTCTGATGTATACCGGCTCCTCTGGAGAAACCGTTATCTCCCACTGCTGAACCACCATGATGACTTTATTTCTGTGCAGAGGCTGTACAGCCATATTTCTCTTTGCTTTTAAATATCTTCACCAAAAGCTTATTGTTGTATATTTGTTTGTCTTTGATGAAGATACCTCAAAACGTCAAAACATTTTGTGCAGAGGTGAATCTTGGGCCAAGGAAGACAGTATTACGTCAGATTTCCAGATTTCATTACATTGAAAGATTATGCAATTCCTCACATTTTGATAGGGGAGGGCGGTGCATTTGGTACCTGGGTTTTTATTGGGATTTACCTGACTTAATCCACCTCTTAATTTGTAATACTGCCACTATCACATCTTGGGAGGGACAAATTTGAAATCTGATTTCAACCAGCCCTACTGTATTTTAAGGCACTGGGCAGATTAGATTGACATGGCAACATATAGAGGTTAATATATTACTGGACTAAAAAAAAATAATAATAATGTCTACATACAGAACTGGAAGTGATGCAGCCAAGAGCAACACTACGAAAAGAAAGAAATAGAATAATAATATAATACTACTTTAATACAACTTCAGGGAACAAAATAGGTCAGTGCTTCTCTGATGCAGATGTGATGCGTCTTATGTATATAATAAGTTATTGTCTGATTCTCACAAACGTGTTATTCAAGTGCTCATTAAAGTCATGTTTTGTATTGTTTTATATAGATTAAAAAATGTTTTGATCTTATCATTGACATATGTTTGTGATTTTAATTCACCTGCAGGTATGCGTATCCTGGTGAACTTGCTGCTGGACACGTTACCCATGCTGGGCAACGTGCTTCTGCTATGCTTCTTTGTCTTCTTCATCTTTGGAATCATTGGTGTGCAGCTGTGGGCGGGGCTGCTGAGGAACCGTTGTTACCTGGAAGAGAACTTCACCCTGTAAGCTAAACCTTGTCATGCAAAGTCCCATTTCAAATTGAATAGAGGAACGCAAAGCCTTTTTGTCACATATAAGCCATTTCGCAAAGCCATTTAAAAAAAAAAAAAAATTCGCAAACCATGCCCAACACACCTATATGATTTTTAATATGTTCTCGCAACCATACTTAAGTAATATTGCATTTAAAAATGATGGCAACTTTACAATAAATTGGATATCATCGCTGTTGGGCAGAATCAGCACATCTCCGAAACCACAACTTTTCAGGAAATAAAAAAAAAATGCCACCGTGCTTGAGTTACCAAACACTGCATCCCTTAAGTTGGTATTATACCTTATATTGCTATCATATATTGTTGTGCACCAACATCAACACAACACCTCCCTTTAATTATGTTCAATTGCTAATTTTATTCATTGAAAATTCACCCATTAAAGTCTGGGCTTGCGCCGAGCACCAGGCGAGAGAAAATACTTTAATATTTAACAAAAGCTAAAGACTGTGGTTACATCATCTTCCCAAACTCTTTTTCCAAGTTCTGAAACCCATGAGTGATGCAATAAAGAAACCATTTAACTGACTAGCCAGCGTAATGAGCAGAAATTAATTTGCACCCTTTGTGGCTGATGGGCTTCCTTCTGCAATGACACATGACAAGTATCGATTTTTAACAAAACAGGTCTACTCAAATGTTTCTAACCAAACTATGTTCACTTGTTTTCGTGTTTTCGCACCCCACCCCCGCCCCTCAAAAAAAAAAAAAAAAAAACACCATACAGACTTTCACTTTTTTGAGGCGACATAATACAGCAAGGTGCCTGCGGACTCAGGAAATGGTGGCGTTATACAGCAGTACGACACTTCTCAGACAGTTGAAGTGTCGAATATTTACTGTCAAGCAATTTTCAACAATTACGATTGGTTAATAAATGGTAAAAATAACAGACCATTTGTATCGATTTGTGAAAAAAAATTAGCCATATTGTATTTGGAGATAAGCAGTTTCTGCCCAACAGCGACACCTTGACTATAATGTATTTTTATTCAATTATATGTTTGTTTACTTACGTGTTGTTGTATGTTGTTGTTTTTTGTTTGTTTCTATTTTTATTTTACATTGCTATATCGATGCCATTTAACCAAAGTATTCATTTCAAAATAATTATGCAAGAGACAGTAGAAAGTAAAAATCCATTTTGTTGTCATCAATTTCACATAAATTCTATAAACCCGTATATGTTTGTTGGTGTTTTCTCCACCTCAAGGTCTTGCATTCTCCTTGCCCTTGTTTTCTAAGAATAGGATTAGTTTGCAGCTGCATGCCTACATATTCACAACATGCCAACACGCCTGCCGCCTGTCTGTGTCACACTGACATTCACCTTGTGTGTCTGAGGGTTTGATTGCATGGCATTCATTCTCTTGGTTCTTGTTCATGCTGCCAGCAAGACAACAACCAATATAAAAAAAAACATTCAGTATACAACATGACCTTGATGTTAATGTTCTAACCTGTCCATAAGATATCGATACGGCTTTGTTCCTCCTCTGATCATGCTGATACAGCAAGCGGTAATGACATGGAAAGCGGATGTGTATCTGCCAGTGAACAAAAACATGTCTGCTTCATCCTCTTAAAAGTTGAGTGCTGAAATTTACTGGAAACCTCTTCAGTAACTTAATGAGGTAACATTTTGTGTTCCGCTTCATTTGACTAAAGAGGCTTAAGAGGCTTTTTTTATGTGTTTTGTTAGTTGTACAGTAGTTGTTTTTTTGTTTGTTTGTTTTTTTTTCAACTAGAGTGGGTCGTACACATTTGCTGACCAATGCAGACTTTTCAGTTTTGTTGGATGCATTATTAGGGTAGAAGAAGTGTAATTTCGCCTGTAATTGAAATCTGCAGGAGCGAGAGCGTGCTTGAGAGCTTAATTAGAAAGGTGCTAGTGAGTTAGCACTTGAGCGCTATTATGCTAAGTGAAGAGCTAATGTTGCCTCCCTGAGAGGCAACAATGGAGTGTCACAGTCAAGTGCGGCAATCACTTTGCCATCTGACACCTTCTGTCTCTTCATGTTCTACACTATTATCACTCCTAACAGCCTGTACTATCTCCATTTTGTCTCCAAATAGATGTACTGTTTTAAGTCTCTACTATATCACTATTATCTTGGATATTATTGACTAAAGGGAGGCTGAGTGACACAATGCAATGGAAATCACCGATAAGGGATGGGCAATGTATTGACTATGTGATAACAAATTAATAACCATATGTGGGAATATTTATTTGTAATTTTATACGCTCTTTAAAAACTTGAACTGTGAATAGCTGTGAATGTTTATTGATGGCTTACACTTGACATGTATGTATGTCTTGTTTACTGACTGTGTTGATTACCTAAATGGGATGTAAATAGCCCTCACATAAGGCTGAGTGACTTTAAATTTGTATGTTTAATTGATGTCACTCCAGGTATTTCATTTTTTTATGTATTTTTTTTTTTTTACATTACAAACTGTATTGTAAGTCAAATTATTCATACCTCAAAATTATTCATATCGCAACAAAATACGTGGTTGAAGCCACATATTTAGCGAGTTGAGCGAGTTTATATCATTGGACATTCCTTTTCTACTGCTCAACAGATATGGATAAAATATTTACTAGAAAAGCATTGTGTCCACTGAAAATCCACCAATAATTTATTTTAATTGACCTAAACTGACTCTTGTCCATCATCTGTTTAAATGAAGCTAACCTCAGCATTACTCCACTGGCCTGAAATTGTTTTCCTAATTTAATGATGTTTACACCGCTTCTGCAGTTTAGATTTATAATATTTGTTTGTGTTGTTTTGGCAGGGACTAGTGTGTACACATCACCGAACGGCATATTTCGCTGACGTTATTATCTGATCTGTCAGTTTACGCAGTTGCGATGGCAGACCGGCTGGCCAATGCCTGATGTTGATCGGAAGATATCATATTTCATCGATTTTTTTCTCTCTCTCTCTCTTTACGCTGCCATGACGAGTATCTGAATTGCACCACTTGAGACCAAAAATAAGAACTGTCACTCGATCAGTGTAATGTAATTCCGGCCAAGGAATTCAATGTCCCTGATGGAAAATGTACAATATCATAAACAACCTATTAGGTATCAGCCATACCTGCCTAAATGGAGCATTCTTATAAAAAACCTTTGACAGAGCTCTTGTGTTTGATCCAATTAGATTGTGCAGGTGTACCAAATTAAGTCTTGGGTGGGTTTATGTCCTCATTCCAACTTTCTATGATGATTCTTCCTTCTCAGTTTCACTAAATATGACAGCTGCTACTCCTTGAGCCCTCTCTGCATCTCACTCCCCGCAAGCAGGTGTGTTCGCAGTGTGATGTCAGACGTTTGTCACGGTCACACTGCGCAATGCAGACTCACCAGTGGGGGGGGGGGGGGGGGTGCAACAGCCTCCATTCATGCTCTTACACTTTGACAGAGGCTTCTCTCTGTATTTCTTTTGTTCTCCAAGTCCCAGTCTCATTAGCACAATCACTGTGCTGCACATTGTGCGTTGAAAGTGGAGAGCAGAAAGTCACGCGCACAGTGTGTGCCCTCCTGTTCAGCGAGCATATAACATATTGCATTTTTCAAGAGACCGTCATTGAGTGGTAACAACTGTAAGGCCACAGGCTGGTGTTAACAAATGGTTCCGCTACAGTCGTGATGCAACTGGCACACTTGGAATTGGCGCATCCCCCAGCTGCCAATGCAGCAAATGCATTGGCGCTCATGTAGGCGTGCACACCCATGGGCACCTATTCATAGCGCGTAGAATTGCTGGTGTGTGTACACGCTGTTTGCCTTCAGCAAGCCTCTCTTCAAGGACACAAAAAATGAGCAAGAGGGGACAGGAGGAAGGATAGAAGCAGTTGAAAACTGACCATGGAAACATGATGCAGGTCTTTTCTTTCTTTCTTTTTTGTCAGCTGCATAGTCAATGAGTTAGCCTTATCATCAAGATACTGAATTTGTTTAATCCAAAGGAAGAACATTTAATATTCTACATAACTACTTTGGGCCTCAACTATTGAATTCCCATTCAAATTTAAAGTGGGACATATTTTGGAGGGGAACTCATGCCAGATTCCAAATGCTTTTTGTGGCCGTGTTTTAGTCACGTCCCAAAAGTCCAAAAAATTGAAATGGTGAAAACAGTTTAACGCTATATAACCACAATTAAGAAACACATAGTTCTCAGTCTTTGCATATTTTCAGCAATTATCTTCAAATATGTATAATGTATTTAGAAACAAATCACTGAATTCACATCACAGGGTCTTCATTATGGCATTGCTAAAACAGCCAAACAAATGGTGAACTTGTATAAAGTGCAGTATATATATTTTTTAATCTACCAGTCATGTAGCTGCAAAAAAAGTAAAAAAAAATAAAAATAATAATTGTGATAATAATAATAATCCACATTTTTCAATTATTGACTGTGATGCTGCGGCACAGTGGACAATTGCTTCCCAGTTTAGAGGTTGACGGTCTGAATCCCGACTCTGGTCTTCCTGCATGGAGTTTGCATATTATCTCTGTGCTTACATGGTTTTCTCTGGGTACGCCAGCTTCCGCCGACATTCCCAAAAAATGTATATTAAGTTCACTGAAGACTCTAAATTGTCCTTAGGTGCAAATGTGGGAGTATGTGCGTACGAATTGCTTGTTTGTCTGTATATGCTCTGCCATTGGTGAGCAACCAGTCTTGGTTCAAAACTATCCTGATGTAAACATCTGGGCAAAGGAGCTGCCTACAAGGTTAGGTGAATTAATATTCAAAGGTAACGGTTAACAATCCAAGCTGCATTGAAGTGGTTGAACTCATACACAAAAAGCAGCTTAATAAAAAAGATGGGCGGCACGATGGTTGACTGGTTAACACATCTGCCTCACAGTTCTGAGAAATGGGGTTTCAAATCCCGGCCTCGCCTGTGTGGAGTTTGCATGTTCTCCCCGTGCCTGTGTGGGTTTTCTCCGGGTACTCCGGTTTCCTCCCACATACCAAAAACATGTGGTAGGTTGTTTGAAGACTCTAAATTGCCCTTAGGTGGGAATGTGAGTGCGAATGGTTGTTTGTTTCTATGTGCCCTGCGATTGGCTGGCGACCAGTTCAGGGTGTACTCCGCCTCTCGCCCGAAGAGAGGTGGGATAGGCTCCAGCACGCCCGCGTCCCGGGTGAGGAGAAGCGATACAGAAGATGGATGGATGAATAAAAAAGATGAATTGCGAAATGGTTATGCTTATGGCTGTCTTTAATGCATCTTCTCTGTCCTCTGAAACTTTATCAGGCAAAAGGTTGGGGGACCTTCAGGTGTAGGTGATGGTCGTATTATGGCACTCTCTTGGAAATGACCTCCTTCCTTGAAGTGAGCTTGTTATAGGGCATAAACCTGAGGCGGACGTGGTGTGAAAGATAGATATTTTAGTATGTGCCCATTTAAAGTGACACTTATGGGAGACAGCGCAGGTAATAGTGCGCTGCTCCAGGTGGTGGCAATCAGTCAGATTCATATTTGAGAGTTATAAGGCAAGTAGCAGCTAAAGACACTCGTCTAGCTGCTTTAGAGGTTGTCAATGGATGAGAGTATCATCTACTTTTCCGCTGAGTTCATGCTCGGGCACACACACTTACATACTATCATATTCACTTTCCACATGACTTAGTTTACATGATTAAAAAATCTGTTGTCTGCCGCTTACAGGACCACATCTACAATTGTGTGCTTGTCATTTGATTTATTTGGTTTGCAATGTGTTTTTTTTTTTTATTGTGATGCGTGGTTATTTCTGTACTAGAACATTTCTCAATAAACCTGATGTACAGTATGTACGCATTGGAAAAAGAGTGCAAGAAAATATGAAGATTGCAGCGTTTCACTTATCATTATACATTCCCAAGCTTCTTTTATCAGTAATCTTTCATCACTTATTAGAATCCCACACATCTCAAAGGGTGATGTTGGATTAGCTTGCCATCACAACCCCGATCAAATAAGGTCCTCTGTTGTAGTACAACCACACCAGCATTCGATTTTTGCTCTTTCTGACAGAAACTGAATTGTTATTGTATTATTGTTTTTTGCTCATGTGGAGATGTACCCAATATTTGATTTAAAGATCCCACGAAAGTGAAGCGATTCATTCAGAGAGCTAAGCTAATAGTGAAGTTAATTCCTTGGGCAAACATTACCAGACAGAGGCCGTCATATTACAAAAAACTGGTGTGTGTTTTGTTTTTTTAACTGTTCATCCACAACAGAGATCACAAAATGTTTTTTTGTTTTTAATACTGTATGCTGTATGTTCAAGTGCCACGCCATAATTCCAGATCTGTAAATGGTCTTTTCCCTTATCTATCTACCGTTGTCATTGATGCTGTTGTTGTTTTCCTTTTCTGAAAATTACTCTCATCAGTCTTTAGATTGGCTAAAATTTCCTTCCAATTAGGGGTGTCATGACCATCAGTTTTAAAACCGCTAATAAGATTTAAACGTAGCCTCACTTCACTAAATCCCTCCCCCATAGATTTTCCAGAGGTGGATATTCCAACATAACCTCAGCAAATCTGAAGGTCAAGCCAACAGGCGAGGCTGCGGGGTGTGCCTGCGAGTACACGGCACATTATTGACGTCTCGTCAGTCATGCCTTCTGTCTCTGATTGGTTGTTCTTCCTTGGGTGTGGTGATTTCTTAAAAATCAACTTAGAGGCACAAGATGGGGCCAAAGAGGATTTTTTTTTTCCAATTATTTTACAAATGTACTACCGTGAGGTTTATACTAACAGTTTTAACAAATCTGACAAAAAGTGATTTAGTTGAAAACTGCTGGCTCGCCCTCTAATAGCCTGTAAGTGCATTTTCTTTTTCAATGCATAACATAGCATACACAGAAATGAACAAACGTGGGTACTGCTGTATTCAATGACAGTGATTGTATTGCAAGGGCAATTACAAAAACATTTTGTCACTTCTATGAATTTTAAGGGGAGTTCTGTTAGAGCTGGTGCAAAGTTTCAAAAATAACTTCCGGAATTTGAGGTATTCCCCTGCTTATGGGATAATTCCTCTTCGGCCACTCCTTTTGTCATGTCCTGATCCGAACCATGATCCCCCACCTGTATTTCACACTTGTCAGCATGCCTTTGCTTTGCTTCATTAGCTTTAGATCTAGTTTGCAAGTTCACTGCTAGGTCAGGCTGTTTCCCCTTTCTTCCTGCCTCTCACACACATCGACATTCTATAGCTTAATTGTGCTTTATTTAAAGAGATAGTTTGCAAGATATAAAACAACTATGTGTGAATGACTGATTAAATGCCAAAATTAATTTAAAAAGTCAAATGTAAAAGCTTAATTGCTTATCTTATTTTCTTTCTATTCAGCTATTCAGGGTTGACCCCGCCACCTCCGTACTACCGACCCGAAGAGGATGACGAGCGCCCCTTCATCTGCTCATTAGCATCTGACAACGGCATCATGTCGTGTTCCGACGTTCCCGCGAGGCGAGAAGGAGGCCAGACGTGTTGCCTGGACAAGGAGGATGCGCTACACAGACAAGCTTTGGGTCTCAGTCCTGAGCCCATGGCGAACGGCAGCGCCGCCGGTGATGCCATGGGCCTGTGCATCAACTGGCATCAGTATTACACCCGCTGCCACACAGGGAGCAGTAACCCCCACAAAGGTGCAATCAACTTTGACAACATCGTCTATGCCTGGATTGTCATTTTTCAGGTATTTTTTTTTTTTAACCTGTTCTCTGCATCCTACATTACCTCTACTTTAAGGGTTGTTGTATTACGTCGATCAGCATAACCCCATTACAACATTTCCTCCTAGGTTATCACTTTGGAAGGCTGGGTAGAGATCATGTATTATGTAATGGATGCCCACTCCTTCTACAACTTCATCTACTTCATCTTACTCATTATTGTAAGTAATACATTTATCATGTTTTTCCTCTGTATCCCAATAAAGAAAAAAAGACAAGGAAAAAAAAACATAGACTAATATGAGTGCTTGTGCAACCAACTTATGTTGAAAAGTGATGAATATTAGGTGAATTATATTCACAAAGATTGTATCAGTTCACTTTCAGTATTTGCTTCATGTTCACTACACCAAGCACATTGACTTTCGCAGCATCTAAAAGCAAGATAAACACACAGCTCCCTTTCAGCTAAATGATCCGTTGATATAAATATGTTGCCTCTTGGGCTTCCTTGTGAGGATTCCCTGATCGAAGACCCATAAAAGAAAATTCAACTCCAGAGTATCAAATGCATCATCATTCCTGTCTCTTTGGCACTTTATCTAGTAAGTCATGTGTGCAGCCAGGTGACAGTCTTAGCATCAGTTTGTAGAGTAAATGGCTTTAAGTCATTTAGACCTGCTGACAAGGTGGCAATTGTTAGGAAGTGTGTGTATGCGTGTAGATGTGTAGACATAAATGCATTTGACAGCAACTGCTTGAAAGCGCAAAAACAATGAGCTGCAAACAAAGCCCGCCAACTTAATTTGTTTGTGTGCGTGTGTGTGCGTGTGTGAGGGTGTGTGCGTGTGTGTGTGTGTGTGTGTGTGTGTGTTGGTTCTTGCATGCATAATGCAGTGATCCTCAGAATGCTGGTACTGGACTGCCCTCTCTTATTATGCAGAAAGCTGTCTATGATGTGATCAAATGCACATCACACACACAAACACATACAGACACACACACACAAACAAACACACGCACTCATGGCTGAGGGGAATCAAAGCCCCACACACCTGCAGAACTGTTTGACCCACAGGCCACAGATGTATCTCACCTCCCATGCTACACACACACAGACACACACACACACACACACACAAACACACATTCACACACACACACGCACACACGTGCACACAAAGGTCCCTTCTTGTGTTTTTCCTTCTTTGTCCTTCTACTCTCCTTCTACTTTCGCTTTTACCTTCTCTTACATATTTATAGATAATTATATACCCTACAGTATATAATTATCCAACACACAAAGTACAAAGTATTATTTGTATAGCGTTTAGGATACCTTAGAATCATTCCGCAGAATGTGCACGAATACAGTAAATGCCAGCCTCACACTTAAAACAATTAAGAATTTAATATAGAATATAATCCCAATTAATGTATCAGTAGCTTTCCTATTATGTACTGTGTTGTTTAAAACATCAAAACTACGGATTATTGCTCGTTCAAAGCTGTTTTTGTTTTATTTTATTTTATTTTTTTAACTCCATCCCAACAACTAAAATGTCAGATTCATTTTTTTGTCAAGGATGTGAGTTCTGTTTTGGATCCATCGTAACCATGAACCATAAAGTACAGATGAGGAAAGAATAAAGGAACAAGTACTCTTAGGAAGATTATTTTGTAAAGACAAAAAGTTAAGAGAGATCAAGGTGAAGTGAAAAAGACCGACCAACTCAGAGCTGAGCTTTGGGCATGTATTGGCTCTGTCTGTCTCCTCTAATCAGCGTCGCTTTGGTAGGAAGTCAGCCCTCTAAGACCTTTAGCATGTGTGCTAACATTTCTACAGGCGGATTGACATACTTCATAAGAATCAGTGAGTGTGTGAAAACAAGTCAGTCTTTATTTCTTTGGCCAGAGTAACTGTCAGATTCTCCAAATGTTGTATTGGGTTTACTACACTGTGTTTAAAGTGAATAAATGTTTCTGTTTGTCCCCCCGTGTTCATGCAGGTTGGTTCCTTCTTCATGATCAACCTTTGCCTGGTGGTCATCGCCACTCAATTTTCAGAGACCAAGCAGCGGGAGCACCAGCTGATGCAGGAGCAGAGGGCACAGTGCCTATCCTCATCCACACTGGCCAGCATGGCGGAGCCGGGAGATTGCTACGAGGAAATCTTCCAGCTGGTCTGCCACGTCCTCCGCAAGGCCAGACGGAGATCGGCAGCTCTCTACTACACACTTAGGGGCAAGCCCCCGCCTGCTGGTGGAGGCAGGGGTAACAGGCGAGGCGGAGTCAAACAGAACGGAGAGAGGCACCATTCGAGGCAACCGAAATGTGAGTAAGATATGGGAACTGAAAATTACCTTTACTTGAGTTACAATTAAAGGGCTGCACTCTTTGGGGACCCCTCCAAAAGCCATGGTAACCCTTGTTAAATGGGACAATCTTACCTTAAGGATATTTTCTGGTTGGAGGGTAGGAGACCTCATAGCTGACAGTCGTGATGTGTGAATTGATATTGAAATATTGACAACTCCGATACCACAGCTTCCTGCTCTAAAATCGATTCTCAAATCAAAATATCGATACTTCTGATACTGCATGCATTTTAAGTAATATATTGAACACACTGGAAAGTAACTAAACTATTGAGAACTTGATTAAATGATACATGGTTGGTGGGAAGTACTTTCCCCCACCCCCGATCCCTCCCCAAGCGTAATGCGTGCGCGCATTTAGTCATTAAGTACACTATAGCAGAGCGAAGATGGATGGCGCTATTTCAGCTTCACAAAAGGCCAAGACGTGCTTCGTGATGTTTTATAAGGAGTTGTGGCAGCACAACAACCTTGTGAAACACTTCAGTTTAAACCACAACACAGAATACAAGGCATTTACGATGAGGCGGACAGAAGAGGAGAGCCCAGTGTCAGGTAATGTTGTAGACACCTCTGCAGGCAAACACTGTCCGGATACAGAGGGAGAAAATGTGGGTTTTAAAGCCTTAACCAAAAGTCAAGCGTAATCAAATCAAATGTGACCAAGTACCCGGACCAACTAACCTCATGTAGTACGTCGACTGAGCTGTGAGAGCCACACTGCAGCTAGTCTGACCGAAAACGAAAAGACGATAGGTTAACGTTTTGTTTATTTTGCAACTCAATTCAAGCAGTAATTTCTTGCCAGCTCTTCTTATTTATATTGTGGACAAGACACTCACAGAGTTTATGGCTCGGACATCATTGGGATTGACAACAGGATATTTGATCAGAACTAGTTTGAACATTTAACATTTTGAGTTGCCAACCATCTTTTCTGAGCAGATCACGGACTGTAAAATCAACTGTAACACACTAAACGATAATCTCCAGTATCAGGATAATCTTTGGACGCATCAGACACTCATGCTTTCCTGACTTTGGTCCAAAGTCAGACTCCACTTTACCTTACATCACAATGCTTGGTGGTTATATGTTAGCATCATTATATAATAATACCAATATCAAGGTTTTAAGGTCCCATAAAATATAAACATATTTGCCGTCATTCAAAATCAGGAAGGAACATTACGTTTAAGAGTGAAATGTGCTCGTTCCCTCTGCTTTTTGTTGGCATGTTTAGATGGACAGTGCTGCACAAAGAATCTTGAAGAGGTGGTAAAAGTACTCATACTCTGTACTTCAGTAGAAGTACACATCAAGAGTAAAAAAAAAGATTCTGGCGAAAGTAGAAGTACTGATTCACCTCGTTTACTTGAGTCGAAGTAAAAAAGTACTGACTCTGAAGTACAAAAGTAAAAAAATATATGTAAAATAAAACGGATTTGATAACTTGGAACAACGAGGGGAAAAAAACATTTTGTTCCGTTTTTTCCATTTTAAAATTCCCCAAGATCTGAATCGATCAGTCAATCAAGATCTCAACCACAGTTGATTCTATTTACAGTATGTCTTTTTTACATCATGTCTGCATCCGTAGAGGTTGAAAAAAAGTCATATGTCTATTATTTGCAAGACGCAGTGGGGAGTAGGAAGTACAGATATCTGTTTTCAAATGTAGTAAATGTAAAGTCATCAGAAAAAGAAATACTGAAAGGACAGACACCCTAATAATCTTCTTGAGTACAGTAATGAATTATTTGTAGTTTGTTACTTCCCACCACTGGAATCTTGGGATATAAGTAACGGCAAATCATACCGGCTGCGTATCCTCTAGCCGTGCGCTATTTTACACTCCCTATGACTATTTTTTTGTCCAAATCTCTGCAGTATCCCATTGTCCACATCAAAGCAAGCAAGACCATGACTTCCAACCACTGGAAAACTCCATCAGCCTGGCTGTGCCTCAGAATCCACAGGACTGCCCTTTGTGTGTATTAACACTGGAAGAAGGCCCAAGGACTGCGGGAGACGCCGCCAATGGCGATGAGGATGAGGGGGGTGCTGTGAAGGAGACGGACAAGGATGAGAACCACTTAGAGGAGAGGGGTGACGCTAATGAAGGGAAGAAGAAAAAGAAGGAGAAAAGGAGTTGCTTTGGACACTGTAAGGACATGTGGGATGAAATAAGGAGGAAACTGTGGGGCATCGTGGAGAGCAAGTACTTCAGCAGGGGCATTATGATCGCTATTCTCATCAACACCATCAGTATGGGCATCGAGCATCACAATCAGGTAAGATGTCTTCTTTTGAAGCATTGATACTGCAGTGCTTTTATAAAACAAAACACTACCAATGAAAAGCAAGGGGCCAGGTTGACTGAGAAGTCTCACTGGGGCCTGCCTACCTTAATTATTTCCTCGCCTGTACTTTCACAAAAAAAGCATTTATGCTGTTTCCGACATATTGGGAAAGCAATGAAATGACAACAACCTCAAACCTTTATTTGCTAACTGAACTGATTCCATTGTTTTACATTGACAATAAATACTGCTGACGGGTATTTAATAAGGTAATTTTGGATCCCACTTCAGGAAACAGTGTCAGACTCATAGCCGTCCACACTACGGAATGTTTTTGTATGCATGCATGTGTGCGTGCAGCGGAGGTGACAGTTTTATTGGGATAAATCTCTAATTGTATGTGTTTGTAACAAAACTTTGGATCACCATGGGTCAAAATGATCTAGTTTCTTATTTTTATTGGAGTGTTTTAAAATGTGCGGCGCGGTGAATTACTGGTTAGCACATGTGCCTCACAGTTCTGAGGACCAGGGTTCAAATCCCAGCCCCGCCTGTGTAGAATTTGCATGTTCTCCCCGTGACTGCTTGGGTTTTCTCCGGGCACAAATTAACGTCATTCACATTAGTAAGCAGATTTCAATGTGCTCAAGCCAATCTTTGGTGAGTTTTAACTATTAACCTGGAAAAGGATTACACTAACCAGCCATTTGGCAATGAACGTGTTTGCAAATAACTTAATTCTAAATTAGCTTTCCTGACTCCTACATATTATCTCAGTTTCAGCAGAGGAACCAGGTCAATGCTGATGAAGCTCTACCAACAGAACATCCACTTGACTGTGTGTCTGTGTGTGCACTGTGCGCGTGTGTCTACATGTTTCTGTGTGACAGTGTGGGAGGGAAGCGTCACTACCAGGACGCTTTCTGACAGAGGTGGAAACATTTAGCCCGGCGACAGACACGCCGGCTTTTAACATCAGCCGTGCTTCTGAGAGGCAGACGAGGCAGGTGTGTGAGGGCACGTGAGGCAGAAAGCTGCCATGAAAGCACATGCAAACACAGGAGGCACGTGATGCAGTGCTTGCATCCGTGTGTACAAAAGAAATTCACTTGAAATTTGTGTGTGGGTAAACAGATTTTTCTGGTTTTCTGTATTTCACAACTCCTCCTCCTCTCTAATTATTTTCTCCGAAGAATCCCTTCACATGCTGCTTACCCCAATTTGCTTCCTGCTTTCCAAGCAGTTTTCTGTCCTCCCATCCTTCCTTCCTGCTTTACCCCAAGTGTCTTGGCTTCTCTCTGATTCTCTGCGTCTCCCCGCTTCTGCCTCTCTTTCCCGGCCACCCCCGCACTCTTTGACAGTGTACTGAATAGTTGCTTTCTCCTGTCTCTGAAGACTCTAAAAATAAACGAGGACTGAGGGGAGGGGAGGCGATGGGAAGAGCGAGACAGACGCCGGTTACACAGCATATTTCGTCTCGATTTCCCACGAGTTTGTGTGTACGCATTTCAAAGCATTCATATGTGGAAACGCATGCATTTGCATGCACACTCGCACAGATGCTTTTATTTGCATCTCCTTTGAGCTTCCCTCCTTCTCATAGAACCAAATGATACCATTTTTGTGCGTGTGTGCTCATCAGGACCAAGTCCAACCTTATCTAGAACAGGAGATCTGGAACAAAAATAGCTGCTCAAGAGCAAAATTGATATCAAGAGTGTACAACTTTCATGCACGGTACTTGATTGTGAAAGTTTCCATTTGAATGTGTCATCTGGTCACTCTCCCACTTGCCCCCTGTGCGAGTGGAGTCTAACAGCAAAAAAGTGAAATAAAGTTATACATTTTGCACCGCTATTCATATCCTCAGCCAAATAGAGTTATAGGTTTTTGTTCCACACCTCCATAAAGTTTTTGAATCATCCTGCTAGCTGACAAATAAGCAAACCAACGAACGATCAAGTCTGCACGTGCACAGGTGCAGTATTTTTGAAGACTTGCAGTATATCATAACCTGCCAATCCAAAACCTTATAAAAAGCTACAGCGACTGCCTTGGTTCACGGGTCTTAGGCCTTGATTCCTATATAAAGAAAGAGTAGATTTACATTTACATTATCTTAATGTCACGTAAGTACTTTGTACGCTTAAAAACAGCACTCATATGTACAGCGCAGGGGACACCTGTGTCTGTTATTAATTAGCATGTGCGTCTGTCAATGCATGAAATTAAATCAGGTCATAACATCATGTTCTGTTAAATAAAGTTTTACATCATATATGTTTAAGGAGTCAGGCAAAAAAAAAATAATAGTTTGCCACATCTAGGCACAAAACACTGAAAATGTTTTTTTTGTCCAAAGTTCTCCTCAAGCTCGGTTTTCTAGGATATTAAACGCAGTTGTGTGTGAAACAGAATCTTTTTTTTTTTTTTCAATAGCCTGTGTCCATGTGGCCATAACCTAAAACAAAACTGCTTGCTTTTTGCACAATGCTGTTCACTTTTGATTGCCACCCGGTCACGTATTTCTAAATGTGCTTTTAGTGATCCTATTTTGCTATGAGTCGAGAAAAATATTGGATTAGAAATACCTCACAGAATGATGCAGGTCCGTTGTTAGATATATTGTAGAAGTTATCATTTATTTGCTTAGCTTGCATTAGTATTATGGACAATGTTTAGAAAGAAAGATGTCTCGCCTTCAAGAAGATGACTCAGCAGGAATCATCTGAGAGAAGGACGTGGCCGGGACGTGGCAGGTGCCATGTTTTCACCTTGAAACCCTACCCTTAGTGTGTTGTGTCTTGTAGCTTAGTACGTTATGTCTTGTAAACTTAGAAACCTCCCTATTTTCAAATAAATGCAGGAGCGACGGGAGAGATTGTTTAGAGCGTGTTGAGAGGCTGTAACCTGAACAATCTCCCATGCGCCCTCCTCATGAGTAAAATGACCAACGTCTTCATTCCTTTTGTGTTTATTCATTATAATGTTTGGTGAGATAAATCCAACATCCGTTCTACACACCTGTAAACTACAACCGCAATAATAAATGTTTTGTGAAATGAATACATCTCAGACAGTGTTAATCAGATTTTAGGGTTATTATCGTTACAAAGGCAGAAGTTTTATACTACACAGACCTTGTAGTGAATTTTCTTAGATACATGTATGCACTTTATAAATCCATCAAAGGCATCTCTGTAGAAGATAAACTGGCATATTTGACTTGAAGGTTCTTTGCGTATTTCACTGCTGCTCATTCATTGATATTCAAGCACCATTCACTGATTGTGGACACTGAAGAGGAAATAAAAGATGACTTCTAATGAAGGAGATGTAAGGCTATGATGAAGAACATGACTTGAGGATTGGCAGATAATGAGTAAGAGGGGGAAAAGCTGGAAAAGTAAAGAAGAAATGATGATGTGTGAGCTGTTAAACTGTGATGTAGCCGATCTCTAGACAGTCTGTCAATAAATCTAATTGTCACTGTTTTTTACTTGGAGTGGCAAGTCATGTCACAGCAAACCTTTAGGCATTGTGTCAATGTGGAAGTAAATATACAGCATACCATATACTGTATATATTACAATACATTGCAGTTGTTATTGTTACTATGACTACACTTGATTATAACTTGTATCAAACACTAGAATGGCTCTGAAATGATCACATATTTCCTAATTTGGATCAGCTTCAAATCGTTAATAGACACATTGGACATACAATATGCATGGTCGTTAAATATTTCATGCTTTATTCACTTTGAAACTGAATTAAGGAGTGAGAGGAAAATCACAACAAAAAGTGAACAAACCCAAAATAATTATTCAGTGAGCATGATGGCAAACGTGAATGTGTGTTATGGAGTATTTTTCTGGCTTTTCTTTCCTTTGCAAAAGCCAACATGCCATTAGCCAAAACGCTGCAGTCACAAGCCACTGGGGGACACCACTTTGGCAATGTTTCCTATTTGGATAGAGTGCATGTTTATAGAGCTTGGAACATTCCAGATGTGTTATCAAACAGTTTTCAGATAAATGGATCAGCTTCTGTGGTGCTCAGTAGTCTCAGTAGACTTTTTTTTATTATTATCTTAACTAAATTATTGCTGCAACTGAGCTCATTGCATTTACACTGATTTGCTTCCAGCACTTTTTCTTTCCTCTCCTCTCGTCTTGACCCCCTCTACCACGCTTCTCCCCCACTGTGATCGACAGGAGGATATTGATTTAGAAGAGATAGGTCTCCTTGATAATGACACTTTGAAAAAAAAAGGAAGGAAAAGGGGAGTTAGGGAGCTGGAGGGGATGAAGACAGATTGGGAGAAAAAGCGGATTAAAGGGGTGGATGGAGGTGTGTGAGTGTACCTTTCCTCTGACATGCGCCGCCAACTTTGTCGCAGCTTGTCGGCTGTTTTGTTTTGTCTGCTGACTTGGAAACTGGAAGTCTTCGGCATCAGAGAAAGTTTGTGATCCATGTCATGCATAACACACATTCACGCTTGCATAAAGCAAGTAAGCGTGTACATATCACACAACAAACAGAATACAAAATGAGAATGTTTGTGGTGCCTTTGCTATTTCTTCATATCAAGGATCCTATTCCTCCTTTTCTCTCCTGATGTGATCTTCCCTTCATACAAACCACTAATACATGACTGTTCCAGTTTGTCTTATTGGCCACAATATTAGGTACACCTGCACAATTATTATTTTATTATTATTGTAGTAATACCTAGTAGCAATCCTGCAGTGGCGTGGCGTGGATTGGATCTGCGGGGCAGTGAAGGTGTCTGATTGTGCTTGGGTGAGCGACAGGGAACTTGCATTTGGCGGCGGAAGGCAAACAGTTGCACGCATAGCAAGTTGACAAAAATCAAAATTACCTCAGCGATTAGCCGACGCCGACTCGAATATCATCGCCCTATGCTCTGTTTATTATTGTGGTTGTATAGTAGTGGTATAAAACTATATTACATGGCCACATTGTAGCCAGAAAGGGTAAACACTATTTGAAAAAAAACATAGTGTTAATTTAATCTCTCTGACAGCGTCAATAAAAACTGACCATGTAATTTTTTTTAATATAGGTATTCTATTGGAGTTCAAGTGTACCTATTGTTGGAGTTCAAGTGTACCTATTATTATGGTGTGCAATAAGAACTACGGAACTGTATTTGTTTGTTGTACTCTATTGCTGTTTGGTCTTAAACGCTAATATGAAAACAATATTGACAACAATCTTTGATAACTGGAGGAGAAAATCGATTTAGCTTCAGAGCTCTTTGATTGAAAGATGTGTTTATTTTTTGTAACGATTACAAAAAAATCTAAATTAGGAGGGAAAAAATTTAATTGTTGTCAAATCTTGAGTTCATTAAAAGTTATTCCTTGATGATGACGATTACATTGATAACCATCATGACTTTCAGCTCCTTCCTCCTCAGCTGAGCATTCTTTATTTAATGTTTTGTTCTGTTTCCAATACCCAGCCAGAGGAGCTGACCAATGTGCTGGAGATCTGCAACATTGTCTTCACCAGCATGTTCACCCTGGAGATGATCCTCAAGCTGACAGCCTTTGGTTTCTTTGATTACCTGAGGAACCCCTATAACATCTTTGATGGCATCATCGTCATCATCAGGTTTTGAAGGAGATTTGTTTTTGTTTCATTGTTTATGAACTAGTAACTACTTCTCACCCCTTAAACTTGAGTCATTAAAGACTAAACCGTTCTTCTACTTCTCATCTTCTACCTTCTGACCTTCTACCTCTGTCTTCTTTTCTCCAACCGAATGAATGTTTGGTGCACTGCAGTGTGTGTGAGATTATCGGCCAGGCGGATGGCGGCTTGTCAGTGTTGAGGACCTTCAGACTGCTGCGGGTCATTAAGCTGGTCAGGTTCATGCCCGCCCTGAGGCGTCAGCTGGTGGTTCTGATGAAGACGATGGACAACGTGGCAACCTTCTGTATGCTGCTCATGCTCTTCATATTCATCTTCAGGTATCAAAAGGCTCCATCTAATACACTGTATGTTTGTGCTTTGGTGTTTAGTTACAGTACATATATCTTCATATTGTAATATGTCTTGTTCAAGAGCCTTTCAAACCAGCAATAAATTGCGTTGCAAAATAAAACGTCATCTGAGAGAATAGAAGATCAAAGTCCTGTGCAGTCATTCAACAGTCCAAGCCGACATACAGTCAAAGGCCTAAAAACAGAATAGGATTATATTAATTATTAAAGAGCCAAATCATAATTTCCCAAAGTCCTGTATGTCTCAGCAATTCTCTCTTTGGCTGCCCTTACTTTCCTTTGACCATAAAAGTTAAGATTATGTTCTTTCTAATTTGACTGTCTGCAGGCTGTAAAGAACTAAACTGCTATAAAATGTGAAAGACACTTTGGCACTTAAGGTGAGGGACAACAGTGCGTCGAAAGATGCCGCACAGAGAAATCCCAACTATGTGCACACAGCGGGGTAAATTGCTGACCACTTGACCGTCAAAATAATCGATCAGCCAAATCTTTATAGTAGTTTAACTTGTAAATCTATGACAGGACATTTTGAGCCTGTCTGATTAGCCTTCCCATCAGATTTGAGAATTCCGCTCAGTTTTAATTGAATGGTACCTATGGGGAGCATAACATAAACTAAATAATATGGCCTTTTAATGAGCAATAATGCACAGTGCTTAAAGTCCCGGTATAGTGAACATAAATGTCTTGTAAATTTGACACACCACAGAGAAGAGGCAAATCAAGCCTTTCTCTCTGCTATCAAATGCTCTGGGCGTGTCCGCTGAATATGCTGAAGCTACGCCTTGTTCAACTTTCAATCGATTACCACACATCTTTCTTATGCCAACACATCCCTATATGTTTGATCTATGAAAATATATCCGCTTACAGCCTCAGGTGACTGGAATATATCCCACCAGGTCGTCGCAGGGCTTTTCCCACGCCGCAACGGGAGGCGCTAGACACCAGCTAGTTCACAAGCTAACTGGGTGCCGAGCTTCAGGGAAAGTTAACCGTTTCCTAAACATATCGCCCGTCACATGCCATTCAGCCTGTGGCTCACACTACACTTGGTAGTTACAAACCCCACAGTGCTTTGAATTCCAACATATTACAGTAGCCTAAATCACACAAAATACATAACACTTGGGAATTAAAACCAAAACCAAGCTGTTCTGTAAATTATGGAAGCCAAGGAAGATACATTGTGGGGTGTAGAAATACCTAGCTAGCTAACTGCACACTTTAGTGGTATAAATGGGAAAAATAGTTATATCTGAACGTATAACTCACAATTTTGCTGGAAAACAAAGGCGCTCATTTCCTATATAGTGGGAGAGGGAGGACTCATGCCGGACTCCAAAGTGTGTCATGCGGCGCTGCAGGAAAACTGAAATGTTAAAAAACAATTCAAAGCTTTTCCCCACAATTGAATACTGCATCTCAGTCTTCGTTGATGTTTTCAGGAAATTATCTTTAAAAGGGTCTTTAAAAATAGCTACGTACATTAAGCAAAGAATTGGCAGTGAGGAGACAGCGAACAGATGAATATAGAGAAGGAAGAGGATTGAGATATTTAGATTCCTAAAATGTTGCTTCTGTTGCAGTATCCTGGGGATGCACATCTTTGGTTGCAAGTTCAGTCTGAAGACAGATGCAGGAGACACTGTGCCTGACAGGAAGAACTTTGATTCCCTCCTCTGGGCCATTGTCACTGTCTTTCAGGTGCAGATGTTTAACACCTATTCATATATTCTTGTTGAAAAATTCATTATTCACAGTGTGTGTACTGGCTTGTAGATTCTGACTCAGGAGGACTGGAACATGGTTTTGTACAATGGCATGGCTTCCACCTCACCCTGTGCTGCCCTCTACTTTGTAGCGTTGATGACGTTCGGAAACTATGTGCTTTTCAATTTACTGGTGGCCATCTTGGTTGAGGGATTTCAAGCTGAGGTAAGATACAGCACAGGCTTTCACAACCAGTGATTCATAGTCATGAATGCTTACCTCATTAATACAGGTTTGATGCACAATTCAAAGCTGTAACCTTGCACAAATGGTTTGTAAAATGGGCACTCTGAATATTGCATTTATTGATATTTCGGGCACTCTGTGAGAGAAAACCGTATATGAGTTTGTTATGGACAAAAATATCATACTGCATTTCATTTCAACTGAACATTTTTAAGCAACATGAGTATCACTGCACAAATATCAGAATCAGAATCATCTTTATTTGCCAAGTATGTCCAAAACACACAAGGAATTTGTCTCCGGTAGTTGGAGCCGCTCTAGTACAACAGACAGTCAATTTACAGAACACTTTGGAGACATAAAGGCATTGACAAAAAACAATTGTGCAAAAAGATGCAGAGTCCTCTAGCACTTAGAGCAGTTCGAATGACTAATATTGCAATAGTCCGGTGCAATGACCATTGTGCAAAGGGCGCTGAGACTTCAAGGAGTGTATGCGGTTTAAAGTGACGAGTAGTGCGATCATCTGGGACAATGTTGGTTGTGCAAATGTTACAGATACTCCTCAATCAGTGTGCAAATGAGGCAGACATGCAAAGTACATTCTGTGTTGAAAATGCAATATTTAAATGGTTTTGGATAGAACATAATATTTATCCTATTTTCCCCTGTTTACAACTAACATTTTCTCCAAGTAACTGCCCTAATGTCCCCTTCCATCAATTATTATTACATTTGAATAATCTTCTATGTCCTTTTATCAGGTTTGCAAGATCATTTCGGTTGAAAATTCACAGAATGTCCTTTTTCAAACTATTGTAGTTGGTCTTTTTCGCCTGCCCGTTGAAACATCTGGATTTCTTATTACTATGCAACGTGTAAATAAGCTTTGGTTTGATTGGTTGGATCGCTCATCTTCTCAATTTAGAACATGGTGAACAGCTTAGCTCTGATTGGTCCTCGGCGATATCATAGCCAAGCATTCACAACCCCACAGAAGACCGGACATAAGTGAAATAAAAGAGAGGAGGATATTTTGCTAGGGTCGTCCCATTCAATCACTATAACGTAACTGGCCCATATTTTGGCGACAATGACCCCAAGCTTCGCTATTTAACCCACAGTTACTGTATGTTCAACATTATAAATATAGTTAAGTATTTTTGTAACGCACAATATACGTATGCTTTTAACTACTTTATTTGCATGGGTTGGCGGCTGCTGCCCAGCTGGGTCATTCCCTCCAAATTCGGAAATGCATTTCAAGCAATGTGTGAAAGCTTATGTACGTTTACGAAGTAATCCTCCACGAAAAGGCACACAGCAACACAGCACAATGGTAGTTCTAAAATGCTTAGGAATTTCTCCAAGAATAAATTGAAGCCATTCAATTAATATTCCTTTGGTTTGGCTGGTGATGCAAAACTTTGCACATGACGCAGCCGCGTTGTCAGTTTTGCTGAGATGAGTGGGCGTGTAGCAACCACAAAGTGGGCAGGTACTGTACTTGAATAATTATAAACTTTCTCATCACAAACACAGAAATCTGTTCGGGTCGTTTTGCAACCATTATGCCGTTTATCGTCTTTTGTATTCAATCGACAAACTGCATAGATGTCAAATTCGTCCATAAAACAGCTGAAAAAAAATTGGGATTTTGATGGAACGGCACCTTTAATTTTGCAAGCAATCCTACCACATTCATAACTCCCTCTATTGGAAATAAGATCATTTGCAAAACTGACCAATGAAATAATCCAATCACCAATATAACAATAACACTTTATAGTTAGCTTGTAATGACAACATTGTACATATTAATGCCAATCTGCTACTTTTCTTCTACAGGGAGATGCAAACCGCTCTTACTCTGATGATGACAGATCTTCCTGTAATTTTGAGGACAATGATAAGCAGAAGGACTCTCTGCATCTCTCAGGTATTAAATCTCATGAGAGGTTGTTGTTAACATGACTAGTATTTCAAACAATTGCCTCTGTTATTAATAATAATTAAAGTAACTATTTATTGTCATTATCGTTGTAGGTATGTAACTTCTATCCTTTGTACCCAAATTTCATGACAGAAATGTACACTGCAGTATTTACCAACACAGACCGCTCTTGTTTTGTTCTGACTCAGTTTTCTCGCCATAGCTTAGCATCTTTTTCCTGTCTAGAGAGCACAATTGACATTTCTATTCAGAGCTCTTCTCTTTTCTCCCTCCTGGCAAAATCCAAAGCTTCACACTCAATAAATTAGCATGTAGCAGCACATTAAAGTGTTTACTATTTAGAGATTGGAGAGCCTGCTGGCAGGGTATCACCATTACAAGCTTATTTCTGGCTCTTTTGAGGTGATTCAACTTGGATTAGACCTTCCTGTGGCCCTCTTAACCGGCTATTATGTCACTTTAGCAAATGTATTCTTGAAAGTAATGGAGTTAAAATTCAGCCCACCAATGTGCAATAACACTGAGGTAAAAATGAAAAGAAAAATGACTAATCGATGTTTTACACTGTCTCTGGCTCTTACGTTCATTCATACATAATAGCCTTTCGACTTGGCCTTTTCTTACAGACCCAAAGATCTGCACACTGACCCCGAATGGACACTTGGACTTGGGCCCGCTGCCTGCGAGCCTATTTCCTGGAGAGAGGCTGAGCTTTGCTCTCGGGTCGAGGAAGAACAGTGTCATTTCTCTTGGCAGGGCCAATCTGGAGCAGAGGGCTGCGGTAAATGAACAAGACCCACAGAGCTACAAATCTTTTGTGCCAGTTGATTTATTTGGGCTTTTATATGACGTCCTGTATATGTATTTGATATTATGGTATATTATTGCAGACTGCAGTTTTCTGCAGCTCTGTGAAAGACTTTCTTCAGCAGCAAATCATTGGTTTTATCATAGCTTTTAAATTTGTAAGAGCAAGTATTTAATCAAGTAAAAAGGGCATTTAGGTGATTAAAAATACACTATATGGATCAAAGTAGTGAGGCACGGTTAATTAGTTAATCCAACGGGTGTTGGGTAAAACCTTTTTAGTTGCTGCTGAATCTTAATCCTAATTTCCAAGATATTTCGAACAATTATATAGATGAAATAAAGTGGCCATTGTCAATCACCAGTTTTGGTGATTGGCAGAACATTTCCTCAAACATGCTCCAAAATCTCTATCCATCCATCCATTTTCTGAGTCGCTTCTCCTCACTAGGGTCGCGGGCGTGCTGGAGCCTATCTCAGCTATCATCGGGCGGGAGGCGGGGTACACCCTGAACTGGTTGCCAGCCAATCGCAGGGCACATACAAACAAACAACCATTCGCACTCACATTCATACCTACAGGCAATTTAGAGTTGTCAATTAATTTTGGGGATGTGGGAGGAAACCGGACTGCCCGGAGAAAACCCACGCAGGCACGGGGAGAACATGAAAACACCATACAGGCGGGGCCGGGGATTGAACCCCACTCCTCAGAACTGTGAGGCAGACGCTCTAACTAGTCACCCAACGTGCCGCCCCAAAATCTCTAATAAAATAGGGGAACAGCTCCATATACTTTTCATTTCCATTAAAAGCGCCACGTGTCCCAGTACCTGTCCATATACAAATATGCACTTAGTGGCTTCACTGAAGAAGAGACAAGAGTAGCTGTTGGATTAGTCTGTATTATTGTTTCAGTATTCTAAAGTCCCAGGAACATCTGTTTTTTTCTCAGTATCCAGGTCGCGGTTACCACAACTGGGGTCGCCCACCGCCCCGCCAGCATCAGGCCTCATGGGCTCGTCGCTCCAGTTGGAACAGCCTGATTGGAGGCCACCCCTGCTCCTCCTCATCTCCATCATCTAGTCCAGCCTTCACCACCACCACTGCCAGGACTTTCTATGGTTATGGCTTAGGAGGTCTGGGAGGTGTCATTGGAGGAAGCCTTCGTATCCGAGGTTCCCGTGCCTCCTCATCCCCACTCCGTCACCTCCACAGCGTACACCCAGATGAGGAGGAAAGCCTACTCTCGCCTCCCGCTGTTGCTTCTCACACGCTTCATATTCGCCATCCTATGCTCCAGGGACATTTTGTACCCAGGAGGGACCGTCGGGCTTTATCTCTCGAGCTTCCACACCTGCTACAGGTCCCTGGAGCCCCACAACCGCCTCCATTGTCACATCGTCCTGTGTCCCCCGCAGCGCTCCACGCTCACCAGAGGAAGAGCTTCTCTGGAGGGCTGGTCATTGGTGCCGATGGTGGATTTGAGAGTCTGAACATCATCGGGGGAGTGCACCAAGACTGTAATGGCAAGACTTCCCTGGCACAGCTTCTTCAACTACCTCCTAAACATCAGACTGAGCCGGCGAGTCGGACAAACCACCAAAGGCTGATTTCAGAAGTTTTTCCTCAGGTGAACACGCGTAGCAAGGGGCAAGAAGACATGGATGATGAGCTTGACTATGTAAGTTACTGTTTGTACAACTGAAATACTTATGTATTGTACTTCAAATTATATATAGCCATCAGATTATATATTTTGGTCTTTGCAATCACGTTGATGTCGCATTTGGATCATTGAATGTCTTACAATTCACCAAGTGTTCTCCCAGTAATAGGGAACATAAGCTGAAAGGGGATTTGGGCGAAAATTAAAAAAAGCGGAGTTATTGAGTTTCGTCATCCGCTCCCATTGACTTGAATTGAACCTGCTTGTGACATTAATCGCTGGTGACAATTAATGCAAGGTTTCCTCTTTCGTCCACAGTTACAGTATAAATTATAAATATAGTTAAGTATTGTTGTAAAACACAAGATATGTATACTTTATAGGCTGTATTTGTATGGCTTGGCGGAGGCTGAGACTCAATTGCATAAAACCCGGAAACGTCGTGTTGCCGTCCGTTCAGCTGAGTAGGGTGTGTGGTTACCAACCACGAAATGGCAAAGTGCGTGAAAGCTAATTGACAAAACTACGTCACAATGACGGCAATTTCAAATTCACCTGTTTTGCAAGCCTCATGCCGTTTGCTGCCTTTCGCATTTAATCAACAAGCCGAATAGATGTCAAACTTGAACTATGTCACACACTCCTTTAGACTTACGTTATCCATAAAACAGTAGAAACAATTGGATTTTGATGGCATGGTACCATTTACAAACTTGAAGTCTACCTACAATACATCTTCTCAAAGAACACTCGACAAGATACATTTTTCCCACAAGTATATTCCTGGTGGACCAGTGGTAGTTAGTGGTTCACATGCATGGTGCTTTGAATGACTAGTGACTAGTTTAGGGTTTAATCCGCTGGGATAGGCTCCCTCCCCTACTATCATTTTAAATGGGATAAGCAGTATAGAAAGAGGATGGCAGGATGGTTATTCCTGACATGAAACACAATCTAATTCCACAGATGGAATCTAAACTGAACAAAGAAATACAAGCCACCATATTCGTCAGTAACCCGGCCATTAACTCTTGTGTTTTAGTACCCACAATTTACACATGCAATAATCTGCTGCTCTCATGTGTAGGATTTCCAAGCACTTTGTGTAAACTCGGCGCTTCTTATCTATAAGGCCCCGTGAGAGCGCTATTTTTTCCATTGTAAATAAGGCTGTGTACAAGAGAAACACGGTTAATTAGAAAGTGCTATACAGATGGTAATGTTGGTAGATGCTGCAGGCTGTTTCTATATGTTTCAATTCTGTGAATAATTTAAACCAAGGGGCTGTAGAGCCAGCTCAGTGTGTTTTTATGTTTATGAAACCAAAGGTGTGACGGATTGGGTTGATATGTATTTTCTGTTGCAGAGCTTGTGTTTCCGCATCCAAAAGATGTTGGAGGCACACAAGCCAGACTGGTGTGAGACCAGAGAGGACTGGTCAGTGTTTCTCTTCTCTCCACAGAACAAGTGAGTCCCCATCATCCACATAAATTCATACCCCCTCATAATTTCGATAGTGTGGGTTGATTCAAATTAGCCCCAGGAAATTTCACAGCTAAAAAAAAATAAATTGTGCCCCAATCTTATCAAAAGAGAGGACTGACACTCCATGAGGGGATCGATTGCCAGTTCAAGAAATAGTCATGGGAGGGTTTCTTTAATATCCTGCATCATCTTTTGCGGTTTCAACAGATGCAGCTCTTCAGTAACGTGCATTGAAATTTTTCCGCATGGGTTGTAAAACTGATTATTCATTTCATTTAGGTCATTTTCTTTCCTTCCATTCCAATATGCATTGCTGTGAGGATATTGAATTGCTTTTGGGCAGCACAAACAGTCCCGTATGCCAAATTTGGAAATGTGCGTTCAATATATTTCATACAATACATTGTATCTCTTTTTGATGTGCTCTCACTATTCTGCATTGCAACAGCAGGCCGGGGCTTTACAGTGTGTCATGATTTGTTGAAGAGGAGGATTTTAATTGTATTGATACAGGTGGAGTTATACATTGTAGTAAAACAACAATTGCATTTCCTGTTTTTCCTCATAGTTGTCCCTTCTGTCATTTTTAACTTTTCCCTGGTTTAGGTTTCGACAGATCTGCCAGTCCATCATAGCTCATAAGCTGTTTGATTACGTGGTGCTGGCCTTCATCTTTTCCAATTGCATCACAGTAGCTCTCGAGAGGCCCAAGATCCTCCAGGGCAGCTTGGTAAATCAATCAAATCCTTGTATGATCATGTATGACTGAAGACTATTTAGGACGAAATCATATGAAAAATTCTCTTGACGATTTTTATTACGACCCATTATTTTTTCAGCACATTCAAATTGAGTGTAGTTGTAACTATTTTTTGTTTGTAAAAGTACTTATAGTTCTCAAAATCAGGCAAAAACATTTTTAATTTCTTAATTTGGCTGATCGAGTGATACAGTATATTCAATGTCAATCAAAAGTTGGTAAATGATTTTAATATTAGGTGGCCTTATTATTGGAACCCAAATCCAACTTTTATGCTACATATCATTGAAAAAAATGGAAGTTGCTTGGTGAAGGACATTGCGATTGTCTAGTGTCCCAGTGACCTCCATTCAAATGTGTGAATGCCACAGAGACACATTTCAAAGTAGCTCACCATGGTATTGCAGTGTTTTAATGACATTCATTCATTTTTAAAAAAAATCTGCCAAATAAACAAAATACGGTGCATTACTTTTTTTACAAAACCATGCAAAAAAAATATTTGAGAACAAGTGTGTCATTTGAGCTATTGCTTCTGACTACAGGTTTTCTGCAATAATTCAGGCCAAATTAACTTTTATGTTATAAAAGGAGCCATAAGGAAGGCTTTACCACTCCTTATTGTCATGTTGTGTCATATTTTTTTTACTGTCAACCTCTCTTGTTGTCTGCCTTGTTGTCTCTTTTAATTCAGGAAAGGGTGTTTCTCACCATATCCAACTACATCTTTACTGCCATCTTTGTGGGCGAGATGACACTCAAGGTAACATTTTACTATGTCTCTATATTACAGGCAATGAGCCCCAAAAACACACACGACCACATGTACACGTGCACAAAGTTAAACCATTCCTTGCAAATCCCCTTTTCTTTCTTATTTTTTCTTGTTTCCTCCTTGTATCCTTTCTCCTTCCACCTCCTACTGATAGTCTCTGTTTTCTCTGTGATCCTTTGGCACAAGTGGGCCATTCATTATGCACTCCCACAATCAATTATTAACCAATCACGCGCCGTCAAGCAGCCGCAGACTTGTCAGCCCCCCGGCCGAGTTGTACATGTATCCCTCTGTGTCTCTGTCTGTCTGAGCCTTGTGTGTCTAAATAACACGTGTTGGTGTGTGTGTGTGCGTGTGTAGCATTCATCTCTCTGCAGGATGCCACTGCTGAGTTTAGTGTTAGTGTACAAGATGCAGCAAAGTAAAAGGCACAACACAGCAGGCTTGATGAAGTGGTCAGCATGTTGCTGGATATTTCAGTGTTTTTTCTTACGAGGGCACGGCTTTGGGTGCAATACACAACTCATTGATTGCCATCTGCGGATATTCTGTGTCTGTAAATCAAACAGATTTCACATTTTGGCACTCTGTGGGATGGAAATCAGACATAGGATGTTTGCGCTGATGTGTGAACGCCAGTTCCTGCAATCCCTCTGAAGTAAACACCTTCAAATGTCAGTTGAAGATTTTTCCCTCTGTTGGCTCCCATTGGCAGCCAAGATGGTGCTGTGTGTGTCCGTATTGGATTGAATATGTCACACCCGTTATATGTACAAAAGTATTGGGACTATTTGCCACCACAGAAGTGAAACTGTGGTCAAATATGAAGTGGCTTCCTTTTCTGAAGATTAAGTCCGTTTTCTCAAGTTCTTTATGGACCTTGCTTTGTGTAGTGGAGTAACTTTGCCCACTGTTCGGTAGTGGTTGCTCAGGGACAGCAAGGCCTTCTCTAGTGCCCTAAACACTATCACAAGCACGGAATTATGTAGATTCTAATATATGTTCCATGAATTTGCATTCATATACTTCCAACAGTCTGTTCTCGTCATTTCGTAGTGTTTCTCTTGGCTGCACTACTTTTTAGTATGTGTATGTAGATGTTACATCTTTTGTCCAATCAGATTTCAACCTTTATATGCTACCATGTCAAACTAATCTACCCAGGACTTCAGAATCAGTAGCGCTGGCCATCACAGTTGTGTGCTGTTATATTGCTTTGGTTGAGTATTGATGGTTTCTATGTGATAGTTGTGGTATCACGAGGTGGAAAAAGGCCCATGTACCAAATGTACAGCCTGTCACTGCTTAGAATTGACCAACATTTCTTAATAAGATGAAAAATTAAGACAACTGTCCAACCTCTGGTTCACTAATCATCTCAATTGTTTTGACATCCCAATATGTTTTTAATAAGATGCTTTACTTCTTCTTGGCAGGTGTAATAGCATATACCATATAGCTCAAGAATCTGACATATACATTACTCTGTCACTTAACCCACAATAATGAGATGTGTGCGTGTATGAATGTGTCTTTACCCAAAATATTTGACACTGCTGTCTGCCTTCTGTAGTTTGACGATTGTTTTGGTGATGTCCTACCTCTGCTGTTCTCTTTTTTGCTCTTGTGCGATACTGTATTGTTCAGATGTGACAGGTTTATACTAAAGAGCTGTTTGTCTACAAAGACAATACACCTCTACTCGTTTGCAGCTGCCAAACATAATCCATGTTCTATAAGAGTATGTTTCACCTTCCTTACCTTCTTTCTCGTCTCCTCTCCAGGTGGTTTCCCTGGGCCTGTACATGGGGGAGCAGGCATATTTGCGGAGCAGCTGGAACATTCTGGATGGTTTCCTGGTTTTTGTGTCTTTGATTGACATTGTCGTGTCGATGGCGGGCGGGGCTAAGATCCTCGGTGTGCTCAGAGTGCTCCGTCTGCTCAGAACATTACGTCCTCTCAGGTGCAGTAAAGGCAATGCACTGCACAGCTAATAAATATGATAATTATATATTTTTTGTCACATAAACTGAATCAGTGCACTTTCACAGCTTCTATGCTAATTGGAAATGTGACAATGTTCTTCATGACTTTCAAACAACATTGAGAAAAATCTCCAAATGTCTTTCATACTTTGCGGTCACAACATCACACCTGTACAATCTCTTGAGATCCCATACCAGAGCTGCAAAGGTTCTTGTGTTGGATTCCATTTGATTGCACTGGTGTACCTAATGTTGCATATATTCCTTTGTGATTTTGTTTTGCCCCCACCGACCATGTCTGCTTAGGGTGATCAGCAGAGCTCCTGGTCTGAAGCTGGTGGTGGAAACCCTCATCACCTCTCTCAAACCCATCGGCAACATTGTCCTCATCTGTTGTGCTTTCTTCATCATCTTTGGTATTCTTGGTGTCCAGGTAGGGAACATTTTGAGGCACGCCTAAAGTAAACAGCATTTTTAGGCTTAGGCACGTTGTGTTTTTCACAGAAGACTATTTTGCTCACGGTACATTTCCTAATCAATCTAAATCTTGCAGTTTTTAACTCCCCTAAAGGATTTCCATTATTAGTCGTTGAAAGAAAGAACCATTGTTGTTTTCCAACAGCTGTTTAAAGGCAAGTTCTTCTACTGCTTGGGGCCTGATGTTAAAAACATCACCAACAAATCAGATTGTGTACAAGCCAACTACAAGTGGGTTCACCATAAATACAACTTTGACAACTTGGGCCAGGTTAGTGCTGTTTTATTTAATGTATAGTAATACATTATACATATAGATGTATTTAAACAGTTTACTATAACTTACATTGGGTTTTATTCCCTACCTGCCCCCCGCAACTATTGTTCAGGCCTTGATGTCATTGTTTGTACTGGCCTCTAAGGACGGCTGGGTCAACATCATGTATCACGGCCTGGATGCTGTCGGTGTGGATCCAGCAGGTAAATACTTCTACGCGACAAACACTACAATATTTTCTAACAAGATGATATTATAAATTAATTTTCCAGTTTGTCTGTCAAGTAGTCCAAATGAATTACTGCTATGTGATAAACTTATGTATAATTGATTCCACTCTCCCTTCTCTCCTTTTCTACCTTGACAAACCTAACATTCAATCGCTCCCTTCAACAAATCGCCAAAGCCGGTGACCAACAACAACCCCTGGATGCTGCTTTATTTCATCTCCTTCCTCCTCATCGTCAGCTTCTTCGTCCTCAACATGTTTGTCGGCGTGGTGGTGGAGAACTTTCACAAGTGCCGTCAGCACCAGGAGGTGGAGGAGGCCAAGAGGCGCGAGGAGAAACGTCAGCGGCGTATGGAAAAAAAGAGGAGAAGTAAGACGAGGCGGGCGAGAACAATAGGACGGAGGTTTCTTAATATAAAGTATGATGAAGGTTATATATAAATCTTATATATTTTGGCAAAGATAGCATGTTTTCGCTGCCCTTTATCAATATGATTAAGCAAAAACTGAAAATAATATTCATAGAACATCAGTGGAGGGACAATTGCCAAGACACACTTTTAATTAGGTGTGGTGGGACAGTTTCGACTCTGTCAAAAGGATGCAGCTAAAAATGTAGATCCAGGATCATCTTTTTTTTTTTTACTTTTATTAATCCACAAATGAATCCTCTAATGACTCAACTATCTTTTGTATGATCTGATATATACCATATTTATGTTCTTCAACTAAGTTGAAGGGAGGAATTTACCAATACCTGGCATTATTGATATATTTGGCAGAGATCTGTACTTTATTATTGTGGTTTGCAGGCGGGTAGAACTGAGATTCTAACATGTTGTCCCTCTCAAGTAGCAACATGGGTTAACCATAACATGCAGTATGTACCTAATTTACCGTATCTGACAAGTGTATATAGTGAAAAGAGCGTTATGAAATATTGACTAATACCACTAAATTGCTCATGAACCGCTGAAAAAGCATAACATTTTTAAAGAAACGGATAAAATCTATCTATTACATGTTTAACAGCTTGAATAAAATTTATCTTTACACCAACAGAAGCCCAAAAGCTTCCCTACTATGCCAGCTACAGCAACGTGCGCCTGATGATCCACACACTGTGCACAAACCACTACCTGGACCTCATCATCACCTTCATCATCTGCATCAATGTCATCACGATGTCCCTCGAGCACTACAATCAACCTCACGTAAGACATGATTTATGTATGAGTGCGGTTGAGCTCTGATGTATTCATTCAGCTCTCACTTCCCCTTTGGTTCTTTTTTTTTTCCCTCGAAATACAGGCAATTTTACAAGCTTATTGTCTGGGGGAGGACATTTTGCTCTGTTATTTTAAAACTAATGTTAATGCATCCCACTGCACTATCACGAGTCGCTGCAGCCAATACAATAATCTTTGATTGCACTGCTGACGAACTATACAATAAAAAAAAAAACTATACAATGGTAATGAGGCCATTTTGGTGGAAGAAACGTTGAAGAAAAGTGATGATCTTTCAAATAAAATACCCAATCGACCTAAAACAGTGAGGAAACTGATTTCGAATCACATTCAGTGGATATAAAAAGTCTACCTGTTCAAATGCCAGTCTATATATATATATATATATATATATATATATATATATATATATATATATATATATATATATATATATATATATATATATATATATATATAGCTGATAGTCCTCCAGCCTTGCTCCACATAAAGACGCACCTACACTCATACCTCATGATTGTCTTCTCACAGTCTCTAGATCTCGCCCTGAAGTACTGCAATTATTTCTTCACCTCCACTTTTGTGCTGGAATCCATACTCAAGCTCATCGCCTTCGGCTTCCGGCGCTTCTTCAAAGAGAGGTGCAGTGTGAATATGTTTATTATTGTGTCATTTATTTGTGTGCATGTGCTAAGCTGCATAAAAGTGAATAATTCCTTTGCATAATCGTGACAAACTTTCCGCTTTGGGTTAAATTTACTTGTCAAGAAATCCTTGCCAACCATATGTCCTTTTAGTGAGTAGTTTGACATTGAAGGACACTTTTGGATTACATTCTGCAAACTGAACATTATATTACAAAACAGTAGGGAAATGATGCTTTACATTACTATCCAATTAGTAAAATGCTTTGTACCAAACGAGACGGAAAAAATGACATGCCGTAGTATTTCTCACATGGAATGATCTGCCTAATACACATAAATGTCACGATAATTTAACACCTGCTTTGATTTATAATACATGTTAAAAGGAGTGAGCGCATTTAATTGTTTGGAACATTAAAAAGATTTTGTTTCATGTATTAGCACGATTAAAGTTAATCCATCAATATGTTTCATGCAGAGTTTATGAATGTAATGTCACATTGATCCGGATTTATATAATGATTGTGTAATCTTTTATCAATGCGTTTTTATTCGTGGAAATAGTCATCAACCTGATCATAAACCTTTATTTTGAAATCTTCACTGAAGTTGTTTGTAGCATTTTTGCCCAATCTTATATTTAATGTGACATCATGTACAGTTTGTATGAGTAATCTAGTACTGACCCCATCTAATTGCTCTAAGACTGTGATACTCAATAGTATTACTAACATTTGTCATTTTAATAACTGATATCTTGTTCTCAATGTACTATCTACTCAATGTATGTCTAATTGGAGTTATAATTTTGGAAGAAGTGATTATAACACTGATGACAATTTAATACCATTAAAATGGGAGAAAGAGATAAGGTAGCAGAATAAAAGAGGAAGATATTTAACAAATCTGTAGCATGGTAGTCTGGACTGATCCGAGAAAGGAAGAGGAGGACTAATGAGTGAAAAAAATGAGAAACAGATTGGCTGGATGTCGAGAAATCACACCTTAATGCGTCAAATGTATTTTAAAGTGTCAGCAACAGACACCAGTGGTCAATGTGCAGCGTGTCATTTTTGTCTGGGTGGAGTAGCTGTCAGGCCCCATTAATAGCGGCCAGAGACACATTAACACAACAGCACGTAGTGTGAGTGTGCAGATTATTACTGGATGTACTGTATGTTGTGATGCTGACTGGAGATGCACACACACGTTCTTGGGTGAGCAAAAGATTAATTTCTTCAGAGCCTGACTCTGCTCTTGCTCTGGTTTTGCATTTGAGAAAAAAATCACCTTGTAAATATGAAAAAAACAGCTGCTGTTTTCAATCTAAAAGTGCTAAAGCAATGGGAGAGACTTTCATTCACCACTGTAAAAATCAAGTGCAGGGAAGTGAGCAAGGTCCATTTTTATAAGATGATATCAGTTAAGTCCTATTTTATAACACAAAAGGAAATAATAGAAGTGAGTGCCTTTAGAAGGAGAATTCATCTATCCATTTTCTGTACCGCTTATCCTCACTAGGGTTGCTGGTGTGCTGGAGCCTATCCCAGCTATCTTCAGGCGAGAGGCGGGGTACACCCTGAACTGGTCGCCAGCCAATCGCAGTAGAAGGAGAATTTACAGTCGATATTATTGTTTATCAAACTGCAATTTTTGTAAATTGCCCAGACCAAAGCCCGCTATCAAATAACACAGCTTGAATCTATCACAAATAGAGAAGCTATTGATCGCTGACAAAGGCTACAAAGTATCAAACTGACTGCACCGCAAAGACTACAATAAACATTCACATAGCGTAGGACAAGCAGTGAGTTGCTGATCAATTACCACAGGCTAGAAAGTAGCACTTAAACGCCCCATATAAACACTACACCCAGCCAATAACGAGCACTGCTCAGAAAAAAACCACTTGAACACATCGCAAAGACAAAAAATAATGCTGTAAGTAGCTTAACACTCATCATAAAATAACATTTGAACCCCCAATAAAATCTACGATCAATCATCCACAAGCACCAGGCCGAGAAATCAGCTTTTAAAGACCACAGCCAGCACGTATCTAGTAGTAGGAGTGGTACTTGAATGCACCGCAAATGCAATAGGTATTCACAGCATTGCCAGAAAGTAGCACTTTGACAAACCACAAAGACCACAGTTAGCTATCAACTACCACAGACTAAAATGTTGCCACAATGTCACATTTGAACACAATATATAAAAAATTCCATCCAACCAAGTAACACCTCAACTAATGATTAAATTAACACGTTCACTAGCCACTAAGCCAGAGAGTAGCACCTGAAAGCACCACAAAGACTACTGTCAATGTTCACCTGTATGTAGCACAACAGAAAAATAACTAGAACACACAACAAAAACGATGAAAATACCACCAAAATCACAACTAGCAGGATGTGCAGCCATGGATCACTAACAGAGGCCAGAAAAGTCACATCCGAATGCAATGCAAAGATCACAGCAGTTCTTCAACGAGCCCAAGGGAACAGTGTACAGTATGCATTTGAGACCAAGTGAATGTATATATGTAATAATGTGTGCGCTTGTGTCAGGTGGAACCAACTCGACCTTGCTATTGTGCTTCTTTCTGTGATGGGCATCACACTGGAGGAGATCGAGATCAGCGCTGCGCTGCCAATCAACCCTACTATTATCAGGATCATGAGAGTACTGAGGATAGCGAGAGGTACACATACTGAACTGATACTCTGAACGCACAACCTGTAAGCAAAACAGAGTCAGCATAGTTGATTTAACAAATATGTGTCAAACTTTGTACTCACCACAGAGTTGTAGTGAAGATGTTGAAACTGTTCAACGAGTCATACTGTTCTTTTTTCCACATCTTTAAAAAAGTATCCATTAGATGTCTTTGCATGCTTTTGTCAATATACCACAAGGATCTAGAATCATATGATTCATCTTAATATTCACCTTATTTCCATCTCATGCAAGTGAGCAAGCCCTCATACCGCCCCATATACTGCTGGGCCAACCGTGAGCTCGGCTAGCGTAAGGCCCGCCACACACCGAGCGATGTAAGGAAGGAAGTAAGGAAGCAATCTTGTCTTTGTGGGTTTTTATTACAGAAAAAGAAAGAAAAGTCTTTTCAAAGAGAGGAAAAGGTGCAAGTCTTACGAGTTGTCACCCCTTACTGAAGCCTAGACAAAAATCCGCTTTGTTATATCGACGTGAGAGAGACAGAGAAAGAAAACAAAACAACTATCTTTGTCCAGCTGCACTCAACGTATCTTTACCGAATAGCAGCTAGTAGTCACAACATAGATAGGAACAATTAGTACGCACAGTATGACCGGGAGAGAGCTAGTATTCACAACATAACAATAAAGCCTGTGAAGGTTGTATAAAACTAATAGAAGTGATATTTGGTATATATAAAACATAAATTTTCCAACACAGGCCAAAACCAAGTGACCTGTCCCGCAGGGTTCGGCAACTAATTTTTGAGTGTCCGACCTTCGGCCTCGTTTTGCTGCAATTCAATATTTTCCACCATGCTGTACCAATACAGTATATACAGTATACAAATACATACAGACTACTGTGTTTTACAATAATACTTAACTATATTTATTATGTGTAGCTGTGACTAGAAATCAACCCGATTAAAGTCTTTGTCGCTGAAATGCACGTGTGCAGTCACTGAATTGGGCAATCAATCATTGCCAACAGCCTCTCAAAATATCCCCACCCTCTCCTTTAATGTCACCCGTTTCCCCCCTTTGTAGCAAGCTTGTTCTTTCTTGACAACAGCCAACCATGTCTTTGTGGTTGAATTAAAAATAATAATACAGTACGGTATATGTGGAGCCTAAAAATCCCATAGGGGGTTGCAGTTTTTCCATTGCACAGTGCTGGTAGATGTGTGGTGCTCAAATCACTTGGTGTATGCAAAGCCACCACTGGCTAATTTAACCACACACACACACTTCAAGCGAGCAACCATAGAGATTCCGTTTCATTATTACTGGTGGAAGCAGCATTTCATTACCAAGCCAACTGCCAATTGCAACTTGTCAAATAATGTAGCAGTTTGGCGGCATGACACCACCAAACACAAATACCCCTCACAGCCATGCCTTAGTCAAATATTCAAGTATACGCTGGGTATCAGAAGCTAATGTTGGTAACACTGATGTGTGCTACCACTGCCACTACTCTTTCTTTTTGGCTTTGACACGATAGTGCCTCCGCTGGTGCTCAGTGGCTCTTCCATGTGTCCTGTAAATTAAAACCTGCTTGTCCTTGTTTAGTTAAAAATAGAGATATAGTTTGTACCTGAATACTCTCACTGAATGCATTCCCCATCGCCCACACGTTCGCACAGTCCTGAAGCTGCTGAAGATGGCGACAGGAATGAGAGCCCTGTTGGATACGGTGGTCCAAGCCCTGCCTCAGGTACACACACAGACACACACACACACTCCATATGTACAAAAGTAGACTCTATATGTACAAATGTAACGAGAAGTGAAAATAGAGGAAGGTAGGTATGTAGTTGATCCACCGTTTAGAGAGGAGAGCTACAACAACTTCTACTCTTTTAGAATTTCTGGTATTTATGTCAATTTAACTGGCGAACATTTGGACTTGGGAGGGCCTGGCTACCAAAACACAACATTAAGATGAAGGAAACTATTTTTTTTAATTGATTAAGAAGTGTTTCCTGAGATTTTTGTCGATACAGAATACGCACATCATTTCAGTTACTAAATTAATGAAACACACTCCTCTGGTGCACATGATCTTTTATGGACAAGCAGAAACACAGTTTAACCTACTGACCGTCCAAAAGTAAGACGAAGCAAAACACAAGAAATCTGGGGGTTTTGTTTTAGGAGGTCAGTCAGAAGAGAGAGGTGGAAATGGACACAGTAAATGTGGCAGTAGCGAAATGTGGAGGAAACAATTTCAGATAACCTAAAAGTATATTTTTGGCATAGAAAGAGGTTATAATTGCACTGTAAAGTACTGATAAACAATTTATCAATTCTTGTGGGGTGAGTTGTACTGTAAGCTTTGTGATGTTTGTGTGTTTCAGGTGGGTAACCTGGGTCTGCTCTTCATGCTACTGTTTTTCATCTACGCCGCCTTAGGAGTAGAGCTTTTCGGAGAACTTGGTGAGTAACCTTTTCATCAAAACTCGTGCAAAGGTATCAGGGTTAGAGCACTTGTTGCCAAGGTAGTGCTCTTTCATAAGATGTTGTGCATGGAGCTACTTCATTCATTTGTATTCATTACTGAAGAATTGCTAAAAGGGTGACATATATTTCAGATTCAAATTTGTGTGTCCATAACAATACTTGTTTTTTTTTTCATGCAGGCATTAAAGCGAATCCTGCTGGTGCACCTAAAATCTCATTGAATCACATTAAAAGCAACATTTAGTTTTCTCACAGTTAGCCAACTCAACACACTCTCCAGTTTTCTGAAACATATGCTATCCTTAAATGTCACATTGCTACTAGAAGGTACTCTTCATCTTGTTAAATTCCTGCAGTGCTGGTGGAATCTGTCTATTTCTCGAGGTCATGTTACAGACTATTTTGGGATAAGAGCTCAAGGGCAAATAGAGCAACAGGTTTCCTTGCTATTAATCCAAAAAGTGACTTCAAGGCAGCTTAGCAGCTCTGATGTTGCAGTCTTAAAGTAAAGCAATGTCTTACTAAGTAATGTGTGCCGAATTTCTCTAAATTATCTCTTGTGACATCAAAATGTATTTCCCCTCTCTTTTCATCATCCCTGCTGCGTTCCACATGACTTCCTCGCTCTTTCTCTGCATCCGCCCTTCTCATCCTCAGTTTGCAATCAAGACTACCCGTGTGAGGGCATGAGTCGTCACGCTACCTTTGAGAACTTTGGCATGGCCTTCCTGACATTGTTTCAAGTCTCTACGGGCGACAACTGGAATGGCATCATGAAGGTGCGTCCGGTTTTCTGCATGCTCACTTCTTCAATAGCATATGGACCGTTCCACTTAAGTATTACTCAGTGTCTGAAAGGATTTAACTCAAATCGTTCAACCAAGTACCAACAAGATGAAAAAAAAAAAGACAAACTATCTTAATCATGACTTCCGATGGAGGAGAAATGTGCTGGGTCTGCGACGGCTACAAAAATGTCCGCTCTGATGGGTTAGGGAAGTGACTGCGGCTCATTGCACACGCGCACAGAACACTAATTACCCTTGAATGCACACCCCTTGTGGCTATCTTCCCTCCCAATGAACACCTGGGCTGCACGGAGGAGTAGAAATTAACGTTATTAAGGTGTATCTAATGTGGACAATGATTAGCGATCAACCTGTCCTCCCGCCTGATCGAAATCTCTGAACATGATAAGGAGAAAGGAGCAATGTGGAAAAGAGAGTGATAAAATCGAGAAATAAAATGCAAAAATGGTGGTAAAAAAAACAAAACAAAAAAAAGACCAGTTTCAGCTCAGAGGGCTCATGTAGTCACAGTTGGATATTTGTACTTCCTCCAGATAACAACCCGAGAGGGAGTGATTTTGTACTGTATATTATCACAGGTGTAATCATCGACCTCGACTGTGTTATTGCTTTTATACAACAGTTCTACATGCTCCATCTATTAGTTAACAATATTAAGCGACAACAAATGCCGATTTGTTTGTTTATTTCATCAGTTCTTCGGCTCCACCTACAGTACATAAATGGTTCTGCAAACAGTGATTACCTTCAGAGTTAGCCGTCAGCATGACATGCTAACAAGGCAAAGCCTTAGCATCAACATTAACAGACAATATGAAACAAATGAAGCTTGTTTTACTGTTTCACTTTCACGAAGTGAGTTGGACGATTAGTCCATTTCACTTCAAGTTGCGTCACACTAAAAAATGCTAAATGAAGCCAATTGACGCGACAACTGTGCCGTCATTAGCCGTGTTAGCCTCTTGGCCGAGTGTTCACTCCTGTTTGTACACTAAATGTTTAATTTAATTGCATGTGCAAACCAGTAGGTTTCCAGGCATCTTTCTATGCTTTCGTCCTCATCTGTCAACCATTCATGCTTTAAATCAAATATTAATTCTGGAAATATGTCCATCTTTGCTACGCTAGATTTTTAGCAACCAACAGTAAAGTTTGATAATTATTGACTATTGACTATTGATGTCAGCCAAATCAATTAATTAAAAAAAAAACACACAAAAAAAAAACATGAGGCAGAGTGATATGTAAAGTTAACTCATCGAATGACTCTTGTCCTATCAAATTGCCTGGTTGTAACTAATTGTTGTTTAATGCTTGCAAACAATACTGATGTAAAGATTATGATTGATTGATTATGTACTGCAATTTGGGACCTGGCAACATGGTGAACGGGTGCTCAGCACATCTGCCGTTACAGTTCTGAGGTCTGGGGCTCAAATTTCAGGTCTGGCATTTGTGGAGTTTGCATGTTCTCCCATGCTTGTGGGGTTTTTCTCAGGGTACTGGGGCTTCCCTCCACATTCCAATTAATTGAAGACTCTAAATTGACCATAGGTGTAAATGTGAACTGACTGATTGTCTATAGGTGCAAAGCCTCCCCTGCCCAAATTCAGCTGGGATAGGCAGCTCACCTGCAACCATATATCTGTAGAGGACAATTAAGCGATATAGAAAATGGAAGGAAGTTTTAAAAAATTTGTATCGTATATTAGTTTCTGAATGTTTTAATTTTTGTGAGAACATTTCCATTATAATACTTGGTGTTCAACATATAATTTATTATATTCTGTATAATAAATATTGTACTGGGCGGGACGTTGGCCGACTGGTTAGAGCGTCGGCCTCACAGTTCTGAGGACCGGGGTTCAATCCCCGGCCCCGCCTGTGTGGAGTTTGGATGTTCTCCCTGTGCCTGCGTGGGTTTTCTCCGGGCACTCCGGTTTCCTCCCACATCCCAAAAACATGCATGCATTGGAGACTCTAAATTGCCCATAGGTGTGAATGTGAGTGCGAATGGTTGTTTGTTTGTATGTGCCCTGCGATTGTCTGGCAACCAGTTCAGGGTGTACCCCGCCTCCTGCCCGATGATAGCTGGGATAGGCTCCAGCACGCCCGCGCCCCTAGTGAGGAGAAGCGGCTCAGAAAATGGATGGATGGATAGAGATTTTGGAGCATGTTTGAGGAAATGTTCTGCCAATCACCAAAATGGATGGATGGATGAAATATTGTACTGTACACCAACAGGCCACAATATTAGGCACACTTGCATTTTTCCAAATATGTTTGTCCACTGATCTTCATCCTCCTCTTCATCTTCTGTGTCCAGGACACATTGCGGGAGTGCCCACCAGATCACGCCACTGACGTGGACTATGCCTGCAATCCCAGCCTTCAGTTTATCTCGCCCATGTACTTTGTCTCCTTCGTGCTCACCGCCCAGTTCGTGCTCATCAATGTGGTGGTGGCCGTGCTGATGAAGCACCTGGACGACTCCAACAAGGAGGCCCAAGAGGAGGCGGAGATGGATGCAGAAATTGAGCTGGAGCTGGCCCAGGGCACCCTCTGTTGCATGGGCACCCCCGGCTGCGGAGGTGGAGGAGCGGAGAAAGGCGCGGTCGCTGCTGGATCGGTCCCCGGCAGCGAGGGCTGCAGGAAGGACGGAGGAGGGCGAGGCGTGAGGACGCGCACGGCAGCTAGTGCAACAGCGGTGTCGTACAACGTCTCTGACGTCAACCGGCCATTGTACTCACCAGCACATGAAGTAAGTGCCTTTCTGCGTGTGTGTGCGTGTGTGTGTACCTGTGTGGGAGTGTTTTTGGTTGCCTTTAAGAATGTCACAAGTCAATCTGTAAAACAAAATCATAAAATACACTTTTTATCAGCTAACAATTCCAATCTTGGGGTTGCTCCATTCCTATAAAGAGTTAGGGGATAGGGTCAGTAGTAATTTCAAGGGTTGCCGTGAGTCAAAATGTTCACCTGACATGAATTATTACAGTCCACAAAGAGACATCATCATTTTACATACGGTTACAATGAACTTATCAATCACTGTTAGTTTTGTAGCCTTGATGCAGGAAAGTCCTGATCTGAAAGACAAAAAGAGCAATAAGATTTACAACCAGATTAAAATGGAAACATCCCTTCATAATGGATGCAATTTCTTTCTTCTCTCCAGTCAGCCACTTTGCATTTGTTCTTCAGTAGTTTGACCGTACAAAATTGGAATTTTGCTGCACTGCTAGATGTGCCCACTTGCTTATTTGAGTCTCACTTCACTAAATACACACACTCACACACTCATATACAAACAGACACTAAACTCTGGGACTGAATAAATTACAGATCCCTTAATGCAAATCACTTGAGAGAGACCGCTAGTGAGATGCGTGTTCTCCCTCGTCGGAAATACGGTCCTCTATCAGCCAACACTGAGCTAAAAATGGCTCCATGTATCTGCGCGTATAGCTGTGAAGTGAAGGTGAAAGCCAGCCGATGAGTCATCTTAACGTGTGTTGATATCATTAGCAACTCACAAAATGAATGAATGCGTCAGACTGTGCGTAAAAATGAGGGGGAGGGTCCAACATGGCATGCGCCTGCATGCAACTGAGTGATTGTCAAAGGATTGGAACTTCTGCACATTCTACCGTCTTCTCATGGTACCGCTGAGAGTTTACTTAGAGCTTCGCTTTCCATTCTGAGAACTAAGCAGCTACTCGGAACCCTGATTCATGCAATCAATGTATGACCTCTGAGCAACCCGGTTTCCAATGAACCTACTTCATGCTGATAGACAGGAAAGTGACGGCGGTAAAGCTTGTAAACATATACAAGAATAAGGGATACACTGTATTTGTCTATCCATAAATCTAGGAATACATCTATCCTACTTGAATCAATGTTTCCAAAGCATATCCCACCTGCAGATATCGGGTCCTGAAAGCTTCAATACAATTCAATTTTAAGATATAAGAGAGAAAAATATGAATTGCAAAAAGAGCACTACCATAAAACATGGGCAGAAAAAAGGCAACAAGTCTCTTATGTCAGCATCCAGCAAAACACAATTCACAATTTTGCTTTGTTTTCTAAGTACAAATTGATGCCCTGATACATTAAAGCAGACACACTGAGAATACACAAGCAGGGATGATGTAGGACATAAGATTAAAGGAGTAGGAAAGTAAGCTACAGTGGAACCCTCGAAAGTTGAACACCATGCGTTCAGGGATGCTAATCAACCTCCGATTCATATGCACTTCAAAAATAATTTGGATTTGAATATAAGTCTGCTTACTTAATGTAAAGTACTAAATTGAGGTCATGTGAGGTACAGTCAGGGAACAAAGTCATGATGATCCTGACTACCAGGGGCCCTCATGATATTTTTTCACAGGTAGTCAATATCACTAGTGGTGTCTTCATCAGAATCCCTCGGTCATCGTGAAAATGTAGCAGAATAATGGAACTCTGAGTTCTTATTGCAAGTGGCCAAACATTTGCACACATACCAGTACAATGTTAAGTCTGTTAAAATGTCTTTCTTTCATTTTATACAATTTTCTTCATTGGATGTGCAAGTTTTTGTCATATCCCACACTGCTAACTACAGTGTGTGTAATGAGTGGTTAAATGATACTAAAACAATAACAGAATTCACTTGGTTTTATTGTCCACATCAAGTTTTTAGATAAAATGTTATTGATAACAGGTCACTGGCCCTTTGAGAAACCCTCAGATGTTTTCAGTGACAATACGACAAGCATTTCGTACTTGTGTTTCAGGATTTTCATCATATTATGTGTAACTGGATGTTGTCAAGCTTAACATATCCACTTTGTCATAGTGAAATATGAATTCCAAAATAATCCTTTGAGAAATTCCAAATATATAAAGCAAAGCAAAGCAAATTTATTTACATAGCGCATTTCATACACAAGGTAACTCAATGTGCGTTACGTGATTAAAAGCATTTAAAAACAAAAAAACAGCTTATAAACATTTTAAAAAAGAGGAAAATATATAAAAAAATATATATAATAAAAATACAATTAAAACAGCATACAGTGCAATATATATCATTTAAAAGTGGAAATGCTCTAAAAAGCATGGGAAAAAAGAAGAGTTTGTAACCTAGACTTAAAAACATGCACCCATGGGACTGACGTCACTTCTGTTAGCAACTTATTCCATTTGTGTGCAGCATAGTAGCTAAGTGCTGCTTCACCATGTTTGCTTTGGACTCTGTGCTCCACTATTTGACCTGAGTCAGTCGATCTCAGAGCACTACTGGGTTTATATTCATTAGCATTTCATTCATGTATTCAGGACTTAAACCGTTTAGTGCTTTATAGACCAGTAGCAGAACTTTAAAATCTATTCTAAAGCTGACTGGAAGCCAGTGTAAAGACTGTAAAATTGGAGTAATATGCTCCGACCTCTTTGTTCTGGTCAGAACCCGAGCCGCAGCATTCTGAATGAGTTGCAGCTGTTTAATGCTCTTTTTAGGGAGTCCAGTCAGAAGACCATTACAATAGTCAAGTCTACTTGAGATAAAAGCATGGATGTGCTTCACCTGGTCTGCTTGACACATGCAAGCCTTCACTCTGGATATGTTCTTCAGATGGTAGAAGGCAGTTTTAGGAATTGATTTGATATGACTGTTGAAAGTCAGGTCGGAATCTATCAGAACACCAAGGTTTCGGATTTGGTCTTTGGTTTTTAAAGAGAGTGACTCCAGGTATTTACTAACAGCAATTCTCTTTTCTTTATTGCCAAAACGAATTATCACAGTTTTGTTGTGGTTTAATTGAAGAAATATTTGGCTCATCCAGATATTTATCTGTTTTAGACAGTGACACAACACCTCAATTGCACTGTAGTCATCTGGAGACACTGCAAGATATAACTGTGTGTCATCTGCATAGCTATGATAGTCAAGATTAACGTTTTGAAGAATTTGACCCAAGGGTAGCATATACAGGCTGAACAGGAGGGGTCCAAGAACTGACCCTTGAGGAACCACATAGGTCATTGCCATTCGATGAGATTGAGCACTTCCAATGGTTACAGCTAGCTGACTTAATCATGTTCCTAAGGGAAAGTCCACCATGCTATCATTTAAAGACAAAGACAGGACAAGCACCTTGAGAGAAAATGAGAGACAGTTCAATAAAATGCATGCATGAAGACAGTTTGAGTACAGGCTGCAAGGAAGTGTCTTGTCTATTTTTTGAAAGTGAATTCAACATGAACAGACAGTTACCTTCTGCCTTGATGCAACTGGCATTCCCAAACATATTATGTTTTGTTTGTTTTGTAATACTATGGTATCAGACAGAGAAACAAGGACACAGGACCAAGATGAGCTTTTCTTTGTCTTCTCACTAGAGCAAAGTTCATATGATGTTAAATTAATAGCATAGAATACATAGATTTTATAAGTACAAAGAAATATTTTTCAGCAAGCTCACATTGCTGTTTGCGTTTTGCCTATATTGTCTGCTTGTAGGTATATAAAAAAGTGTGGGATCTTGACCAATATGTATTTCTAACAGCATAACGCCGCTGTGTGCAATGATGACTCTGCGGTTTTCTGCAACAGTAGAAACATACTGTATATTTTTGAATATTTTGTTCGAATTCCAAATATATGACATTGGACTTTGTATCGCGCTAGCTTGACAAGATGCCAGTGTCTCTTGTTGAAACCAGATAGGAAAAGAGTGAAGAAAGGTATTTGGTGCTAGCTGTTCATATACAATATCTTCACAAAGAACACTTGATTGGTCTGTTCTTTTACCTATGAGGTGGGAAAATAGTAATCTGTGAGACTAGACATGGAAATTCCTGTGGATTGAGCTGCTTCAGACTATAATTCCTGGTCTTTGCGAAGGGGCTTCAATTCCGTTTAAACTGCATCTATGGCAGCATTTATACTAATCTGTTCGGGGGCCACCATTGTTCACAAGTTTGTGGTCGCTTGTAGTTTTTAATTCAATTCTAAATCCTTAAACTGTCCCTTTGCTCTCCTAAAAGCAGCCAGATTGATACATTTTTCCACAGTCCTATCAGTTTAGAAATTTAGCAAGATTTGGTGAGATGACATACCTGTTATACCCGTCTATCTAGCTGCTTTCCAAGATTAGAGTGCTAGATTTGGATCCGATTTGGTGGTTGATGAGAGAGAGAGAGAGGCAATCTTCTCCCCAAACTTCTAGCAAGCTTTTGGCTGTAGTGAAACACTATTGATAGATAGCAGGTAGAAGAAGACAGTCAGAGCTACAAACGCACACACACACTCCTACATACATACATACACACGCATGCGCACACACACACACACACACACACATACACACAGTGAGTTAGAAAGGGTAAAGGGAATAGGAGAGGAGAGATAATAGCTCAGGCAGTGACAGTCAGATAGAGGTTGTAATTAATTTCATCTCTCTCTCTCTCTCGCTCTCTCGCTCTCAGTCTCTCAACTTCAACTCCCTGCAGACGGGCCCTATTGTTGTCCAGTAATACAGTTATTAATAGAGGCCAGCACATAGGCCACCGCAGTCAATCAAACATTATCTTTATATCGAGCCACCTACACAGATGAGACCATCTTGCAAATGTCTGTGCAATGTGCGCTGAGAGAATGCAGGGCAAAAGGAGGTATTGTATCATAATTTAATTTGCTAGTGTTGGTGGGATTTTATAATTAAATTATACTAGGGCCACAATGTAAAGTACTACGTAGTCCAAATAGTAATATTAATTATCGGGGGGCGGAATGTTATGAAAAAAAAGGCCTAAAATTAGAAAGATAAAAAAAAATTCCAGAGAAAAAGTTGTAATATTGTGAGTCATAATGGGTTTTCGAGTAAATTTAAAACTTTTCCTCTAAATAAATATTATAACGTTCTTGTAATTCTATTATTCTTTTTAGTGTGGCCTAAACACTACTTTTTACTTTCGAATTATTTGAGCCATGGTTGATATTAATATATTGGGGTGAGTCAGACATGTGACTTTTGTAAATGTTGAGAAATGAAAATATGCATGTAAATGTATTGAATAAAAGAAACAATGGCCCTGTTTACACGGACATCAATATTCCCAATAGAAAACATCGTAACTCACACGATCTATATTACAGATTTGAATGCCTTAATTAGCGATAACTACATTTAACACAACCTAGAAGGCTTTAGGTCCAAATGAAATCCAAAGAGAAAATGTCTCTTAAAAAAAGAAACAACACTTCTGGGATGACTTATGCTTAAAAAGAAAAGCTGAAGGGAACTCATGACATACAGTATTTGGAGAAATTGTTCTTATTATTCTTATTATTATTATTTAATCTTCTGATTAAACTAGTCTAGTTTCAAGTGGGGAAAGCTTAAGTGCCTTAAACCTAATAATGCCCAGGGCACAGACCAAATGCCTGAACCTCAAACTGTTACATCAAGGTATTGCACTCACTAAAGGAGGTGATATATCAGATGTGATTGCACCACACTACGCGCTCACAGCTTTGAAAAGAAAAAGCTGTTACCCAGTTAATGAGGGTTTAAAGTGGTCCTGTTGTAGAATTGGTTTTACCCAAGGGGGAAACCAGCAGAATCCGTATGGAGGATTTGTTGTGGATGGTACGTGTGCTGAAAATGCTGTGATTTATTTCTTTTGGAAAGATTTTAAAAAATAACAATAAAATGAATGATGCTATGTAGTGAAACGTATATGACAGTAAGTTTGTATCTTCAGATGCACAAGGGCATTCTTTTGGACCCTGACGGATGTCTTTGCATTTCCCTTCGTGTTCTTTGTCCTCGCATGTTGGCATGTGCACACCTTTGTACCTGCGTGCAATTCTGGTCTGCTGGCCTGCGTCCCGTGTGTGTACGCATGTCTCTGTGTGTGTGTGTTTGTTTGTGTATATGTGCGTGTGTGTGTGTGTGTGTGTGTGTGTGTGTTCCAGGAGAGCCAGTGGTTGGACAGCGTATCTCTCCTGATCAAGGATACATTAGAAGGGGAGATGCTGATGATCGACAATCTCTCTGGTTCTGTCTTCCACCATTACTCCTCCCCTCTACCCATCTGTAAAGACTGCAGGGGCCACCCACAAGAGGTACCACCCTCATGTGACGTTAACACGTGCACATATGCAGCACATGCACAGGACTGGCCTCCCTTTTTGGGTTACAAATGTGCATATGGTAGGATATTCCCCATTTGTCAGAGAAAGACAACTGATATCTGATGCAATATGTCAAGTATTGTTCTCAGCCTTCTCATTTTCACAGTATATAACTTTTTAAAACAAGATTGGAAAAAAAAAACAATCAAACAGTGTTAGGTTTGATTAATAAGGGATCTATTTTTTTTAACTTTCTTAATTGTGACAAGTGTAAAACAAAATAAAACACTTTAAAATGTAACTGTAACAATTCACGCTGCCTGTTTTTTACTTCACATAATGTCCATTATATATTTTTTTTAAAATCCAAAGAAACTGCAAAACACACACCCAGAATTAGTCGTTTAATGCTCGATGAACTGAGTTTGAGGTCACACCCAGTGACATCATTTCAGATTGTACCACTTCATGGTCATTCCATTTGGAGACTCCACTTTAAATAGTACATCCTCCAAATAGCTCAACACAAACACATTTACATACGTCACAGATCTATGTACACCAATGACATGAGGTGAGGTTCATGGCTGGTGAGGCGCTGACATTCGAGTCAGATTTACTAATTTATGACCCGAACAGAGTGGCATACTTGGCATTAATTTAGCAGCCTGCCCATAAATTCTGGTCAACTGGTATTTTCTCACCTGATCTTTGAAACAGACCTTTATTTTCCGGCATTGGTCTTTCTTGATTAATTAGATCCTGTATCAATTGGGGGTCCCGTTTTAGTAAATAGTTATGGTTAGATATATCTTCCATGTTTGGCTTTCATTTGGAGCAAATTTTTAGAATGGACAGACTGCTCTTTTTACCTTGCAACCCTGCATACAAGTTTGTATCATCTTCACAAATCAAGTGTCCACGTGCGCTGTATGAAGATGGAGTAGTCAATTGCATGAGAAGGGAGGGAGGAGCAATCAAAACCAGCATGATAGACTAAGCATTTTGATGTTTTTAAGTGTGTGAATTAAGACTAAAGCAATGCTTTAAACTGAAGAAAATGTATTAATCTGTTTTTATGAGATGTTTGGGGACCCCTGGGGATCTCGGGACCTCTGACAATTGCCTGGGTTTGCCTAATAGTCAATTTGCCTTTGTGCGACAGATTACTGTTTGCCTCGCCTCATACTTTTTATCTAGGGTTTTATGCGACCAGCAAAACTAAAAATGTAACACGCAAATATTAAATACATTTGTCTATGTAAAATTGGAGTGCATATTAATCGTCTGAAAATATTGTCTCGGAGACTTGAAGAGAGGCAGAAACAGGCATTTGCCAATTACAGGCATCCTCAACCTAGTTAGTTAGGTGAGTAGTTAGCTTGGTTGCTTACTGCGTCTTGCCCATGTATTTAAACAAGCAATACGCAAGTTTAAGCAATTTTGGCAATTAAATCATGGACATTATTGGATTTAAAAAGAAAATCAATGGAAATCTCAGATCAGAGAACTAAAATTTCAAATAATTAAATTGATTATTTCTTTACTCTTTGTGACGCAGGTGAGGCTCAACCTTCTCTACCTCCCCTGAACAAACGTCCCTAATTGATCTAATTAAGCCTAGTGAATGGAAAGTGTTTGTAGACTTAATACAGCATGTCCATGCGCACATGTACAGTATGTCAAGGAGTCAATGTCATCCTGCTATTCAATGCATTTTGTACAAGGTTTGTAGTATCATCTTTCCAACTAAGCAGACCTGTTAATGAATGAGGCCCACAGCATGTAACTTCCCCTTAAATGCATGTGTACAAGTCTTTCCTCCTACTTGTGGGTTGTTTTGTTGACAGCAGGTTGCACATACGAGATAAACTTGCCAACGTGTTGTCCTGTGCCAGTGTTGTCCATCACTGTGACAAAGTGCAGTGGGCCAGCTCAGAAGAAGCAATAACTGGGCCCAACACCTCACCTGTCAGTGTTGTTTTCTACCTGTCTGCAGATGCTGTCAAACCATCAACCTGCCCCCCCACCACTCCTCTCCATATTTCTTCTTCCCTTTGGTCAATCTATCTCTGCTGTATTAACCTTTATCGGTGTGTCTGTGTGTAAGAAGGTGGGTGTTCCTCAAACAGCATCCGTCATCGCCTCGAGTTACTGTATGTGCACTTTTTTGTTTTGTGTTTGCGGGGGACACAACAAAGGTGCATTGGGACACAATATCCATCAGTGTACTGCCTAATGAGGACGTGGGATCATCCCCAGGGTGAGGCTGACTACATTTTAGTCTGCAGGGGGCTGTTGAGTGCTGCAGTGAAGGTGTTCTCTTTCATTCAGTCCCTACAAGAGTCTCTCCGCACTACACACAATTGCAGATTCCACAACATGTCTTCTGGGGTTAATTGCGGAAGACGCCCTCTTATGAGAGGCACCATTAGTTTCAAAAGCTACTTTTAAAATGTTTATCAAGCTGAACAAATTACAACATAAAAGGCATAGGAAGGAAAATAAAAACAAATAGTGTTTTACAGGTATGCAGAATGTGACATCTTCAATACAAATGGATAAATATCTGTATGTAATGTGGTAAAACATTGTATAGATTTTACATATCTTGCTTCAGTTTTATGCAGAGAGCAATAGATGTTTTAGAGTTATTTTTATCGAGTTGATAGAGCTATTATACAGTGGAACGTCCAAAGTCAAACAATTTGTTCAATAACAACTGGTTGAATTCCAAGTTATGCTAATTTCAGAACAATTTTCACATGGAGAAGTAATTTTAAATTAATTGCTTTTTTTTTCCAGGCTCAAGCTGTTGCCATCATAAAATCTTTTTAACTGTACAGGCAATGTTTTAATAAACATGTTGACATTCCAAACTGGGCATCACGGTGCACGACTGGTTAGAGCGTCTGCCTCAAAGTTCTGAGGACCGGGGTTCAATCCCCGGCCCCGCCTGTGTGGAGTTTGCATGTTCTCCCCGTGCCTACGTGGGTTTTCTCTGGGCACTCCAGGTTCCTCCCACATCCCAAAAAACATGCTATGGTAGGTTAATTGAAGATTCTAAATTGGCTGTAGGTGTGAATGTGAGTACGAATGGTTGTTTGTTTATATGTGCCCTGTGATTGGCTGGCAACCAGTACAGGGTGTACCCCGGCTCCTGCCCGATGATAGCTGGGATTGGCTCCAGCACTCCCGCGACCCTTGTGAGGATAAGCGGCTCAGAAAATGCAGGCTAGGGGGAGAATGTGCTAACTCCACACAGGCGGGGGCGGGGATTGAACCCCAGTCCTCAGAACTGTGAGGCAGACGCTCTAACCAGTGACCCACTGTGCCACAACATTAAATACAAATAAACAAAATTGGGTTTTCCATTGCATCACAAAACCAGTAAAACCTGTGGCGGTAGTCCTTTAGATGCTCACTGAACTGGAATGAATATTTGCTAACGATGATGATAAGTTTTGAACTCCAAATTTCGTTTTACTTTTGCGAGACATTTTTCTAGAACATATTGGTTTAACCTCAAATTGTACCACTTATGAAGCATTCAACTTTGGAGGTTCACGTGCATAGTTGTGCTTAAAAATCAAAGCTAATTGGCAGTACAGATTTAAAAATTTTGCGATAACGCCACCTCAGATTGGAAACGTCATATGTAGAGTATGTTGTGTTGTAATTGGACGGATTCCTGGTTCAAAGGAAGTAGCATTGTTTTGAGAAAGTAGCCTGTTCTCATGAGAGTTTCGTAGGATTTGGGGTGCCGGGGGAAGTAATGATCTTTCACTAGTGGTGTTTTTTTATGAATTAATTATTTGCCTTAGTCTTTGTTTCCTAACCACTTTGAAATTATGACAAAATATTTTGTCTGACATGCGGTGGTTTTGTGAAGTGTGTCGTGACAGGACAGCTGTAGTACAGTGCCTAACTTTTGATGATAATTTCCTACTGAGTTCTGCTAAGAACACACTGGACAATAAAATTGTCAACAGCTGCTGAGGCACATCCAAGCTTGGTGGCGTTGTAACTATAGTGAGTGTGACATTGGCCTCTTTTTGGACCGATGTATTGCAAATACAGTATATAATACGTGTGGAGCAATAGATCTGTAGCAGACCAGGTTAATGATACAATCTGCTACTGCTGCTGTGAAGCTTTGCCACCAATAATAACAGGTCACTTCCTTACACCAGATCAGGATGGCGGAGACCGAGCAGGCTTCGCTGAAGTCGGAGCAACTCTCGGATAAATCTTCTTCTCCCGCCCTCCCTGATGACCTCAGCCTGGATGAGCACACGGCCTACCAGCTGCTTGTACGAGAACGCAAGGTTGGTGGTGGATGAAGTGAGGTGTGGGCAGGATAAAGTCTGGAAAACACTGCAATCCTTCTTTAATGTGGAAATAAATATGCAAAGCAAACATCCAGCACACATCTAGTATATTCTGTATCATTCAAAATACTACAATGCTCTTCTTGTAAAGGCCTCTTTATACTCTCGCGGTCGCATGGCCGACAACAACTGACGAATTGCCCTGCGCGGCCCCTCCTGCGTAGATTGATGCGTACATGGCAAAAATTGTTGCTCCGCGTAGAATGTCGCGGAGATCATCTCTCGTGATTGGTCCGTTTTAGTCACATGCTGTGATGATGTAATCAAGCGTTCCTCCTGGTTCTCGATCGATTTTGCAGCATAATTAAACGTATCATCTGGTCATCTAGGTCCATTTGTTCGAGCAGACTCTGATCCACGGTCGCCATTGTTGTTGCTCTGTTCCTTGTTACGGAAAGTAAAGTAAAAATGGCTACCGGAAAAAAACGGCCACCAAATGCAGAGGAAACTTCACCCTGTGGCATCCTAGCCAATACCTGCCTAGCCAATACCTGCCTCCAAGACTTGGAGAAGAACTGCAGCATACTTTCAAAACAGCGCGTGTGGGTTGCGCTCGAGTATAAAGGCAAACTGCGTGCGGGATAGCCGCAGTGGCGTCAGCGGGGTCGCCGTCTGAGTGAGTATTAAGAAGCCTTAATTGTGGCTGGCTCATTAATACATGTTTATAATCTTCAATTAACACACATTTAATTGGGGTGCGTCACTCTTTTGATAAAGTAGCCTATTTAGTGGCGAGCGTCCTCACTATTAACTAAGGTTAAAACAAAGGGCAGCTTCAAGGACCAAATAGGAACAGAAATTCCAAAACTTTTATGTTTATCACATGCTAATGAAGATGGTCACTGATGGTGTAGTGGTTTACTCACTTTGACTCCTGTGCAGGCAGCGTGGGTTCAGTTCCGACCCAGTGACAGTATGAACGTCAGTGTGAATGGTTTTCTGACTGTATATGTGCCGTCTGCATTGAAGTCATCCGTGATAGGCTGGCTCCAACTCCCCACGACGTTGAACAGCGTACGCGGTATAGAAAATAGATGGATGACAGCGGTGACATGACTTTTAGAATTAGGCATATTTTGTGCAAAAAAAAACCATGAAGAATATTTCCATAATTTGAACAACACGATTATGTTTGCACTCTTTCACAGAAATTAGAAAAGAGTAGTGAAATGAAAAGCTAGAATAACTGCACTCAAATGTGAGTTTATCCATAACTTTTTTTAATAGAGCCTCTCATTAGATATTACATTGGCCTGCTGCTTAGCGACCGATTCATTAGTAAGATAATTACCAAAATCACTGCATTATAAAATTGCATCAATTAAGAAGTTATCAAGATGTGTCATGTTAATTTCTTCCTTTGTGAAACATGATACACTACTTCATCAAATAATGAATTATTCAGGGTTTATGCAAAACCTTGTCATTAATCCTAGATCTTAATTCTCAATGACATTTTGGGCAACTCCATGCTTCCAACTTTGCAGGATTAGTATGGGAAACGACATACAGTAGCATGCCCAAAGCAAGGTCTGTAAAGGCGTGCTTGGACAAGTTTGGTGTGAAAGAATCTCACTGGCCCATGACTTCAACCACATCAAACACTGTTAGGATGGATTAGAGTGGAGATTTCAGGCCCCCTATCGGGTCCCAAAAAAAGAAAAATTTTCCACATAAGTGGATAAAAATACCCACAGACACCTCCATCATCTTGTAGAAAGAAGTGAGGAACTACAACACAGTACAATACCATATATATTTTGTTAGTGTATCGTGGCCTTCCACTCCATTCTAAACATACACTGACCACCACAACAACTGCATCATCATATTGGTGTAATTGGTCCAAGTATTATTTTTTATTTGGCACAAATGTCCTACTTTACCATGAAGATAAACACTAACATTACACTGTCGCCATTTGTTTCTGTATTCATTCCAGAACTCAATACCAAATGACCATTAGGAGTGTTTTAATGGCTATCCTCTGCTCTCTTGTGAACTATGAACATTAGCTTCAAGATTATATATGTCTATATTTTTATTGCTTGTAGAATTATCTTGGCCTAAAAGGGATACTCACACTAAGCAACACGTTGTCTTTCAGACCACTTGACATCTAAGGGCTCTATTTTCGTGACTGGCATAAATCTATAGTTGGCGCGTGGCGTAACTGCACACAGGCGGGTTAGACCTGCTGTTTATAATTTCAAGGACCAGCACACCGGGCGCATCTCCTGCCCTAACATTTGTGCTGTCGTGGGCGTGAACACAGCAGAGTTTAATCCTGTCCAAGCGAACCGGCTCCTCTCATTCCCTTTAAATGCAGCACTAGTGATGCACTGATAGTCTTTGACATGGCGGAAGAAGAAACTGATTTGCTCGAGTTGTGACATTGAAGCGCGCAAAATATGTTTATAAGGAACTACAAGCAGAGCTCCATGGGCAGATGATGTCAAGTTGTCTTAGGGGGGGATATCACAGATCTACGCCGTGAAGTGGGCACTTGGAGAACCCCCCCCCCCCCCCCACCGATCGTCCATGTACCCCGTGCCAGCCAATGCAATGATTTAAAAGATAGAATAATGATGACAAAAAATAATAATAATAAAGCATTCAATGGAATGATTCTGAGGGTTTGATGGCCACTCTTCACATATGTATGAATGGAATACGTGTGACATACCCACCATATATGTCCGCAAAGCTCGTGTATTTGTCTGCCTATATGGCCCGATCGAATTCATCAAAATCGTGTTAGACCTTGCGCCAAAACTCAGACATGGTCTGAGCAGGCGTGAGTTTAGACTGACTTTCAGCCACCAAATTGTCACATGCACAATTTGGTGGCTGATGTAAAAGTGGGGGATGTAAAAGTGAGACACCCTCATTACGTCGGTACGCCCAGTTTGACGCAGACCAGTCTGCCAAATGGGCAAACACATGGGCTTGTGCTTGCACGAAAATCAGGATACACCATTTTTGCGCTTCAGGGCAGTTGCGCAGTCTACGAAAATAAAGCCTCTAGTGTGAGTGCTCTAAGCAAGTTTGGTACACTTGGAAAAGGTGGACCATGGTCATTCACTCACAAATGTAGACCTCATTTACACAACTACTGGTACTATAATGAGGTTTTTTTTCCTTGCCGTAATAGTAATGAATACTAACTACGAGAAATATGCACAATCACGTGCAGACCCACAGTGTCAATGTCTTATAGACAGTTATATGAAAAAGTATGTGAACCCTTCGTGGTAACCTGGATTTCTGCCTAAATTGGTCATAAAAATGTGATCTGATTTTCATCTGAATCACAACAATAGAAAAACTGTTATATGTAACTGCAGTAGATATTGTTTCATTTTTCGATATTTAAGTGCAGTGCTAATGTTCAAACTGCATAATACTACATTGGCTTGGTCATGTTTATGATGAACACTTATTAGGCCTACTATCAGATCACGTTATGACCAATTTACACAGAAATCCAGGTCCTTTTAAAGGGTTCACATACATTTTCTTGCAACAGTGTGTAGAAATAATCCAGTCAAAAAATCTACAGCAAACTTGGTCATTCACAGGTACATTAATGCGATCACTCCTCTGGCCAGTTATGATCAATAACAGTCACCTTGCACAGTAGAAATCAACAGAATGCAACATTGTGTAATGAGGTGGTGACATAAACGGGGCAACATGTGAATGGTTGGGCGCAGCCAAGTCCAACACAGTTAGAATGGCATAAAGTGAGTATTCTCTGAAATATCTGCCATCTCTATGCACCACTTTAACACCTTCTCGCGAATAAATCTCTCTGCCAGGTTCTCCTGAGTTGCTATCTCTCGTGGCTCTCGCACTGCACCCTCTTTTTCCCGTTTGGAGTTATCTTATGTGCACCTTCACGGCACCTCCTCCCCGCCATAGCCCCATTTATCTCTATCCTTGATCATCCATCCTTTCTCCTCCTTAATTGGGTAATACTACTTGTTCCTGGATAGCGAGATAAGCCTGCAAACATTTATCCGAAACCACATCTCATTAAAGGAAGTGCAGAAGTGAGGGAAAAGAAGAAAAAGACATACCACCAGTCTGGATTTTAGGTGGTTTACATTGTGTAAGCACTTCCTTTGGTTTGGCCTGGTGAAAATTGTTCTTTGATACAAGGGGCCAGACAGTTGAAATTCATGGCGCGACTGGCAAGTTCAGTGCTGGAAAACACAGCATGGTATACGACAACAGTATTTTCAGGTATCAAAGTGGAGTGAGAACATTGAAACTGGTAAAAAAAAAAAAAAAACTGACTCAAAACAGAAATGGGATTAAAACACAGTGTACAATCATTACATCCCAACTCTGTCCAGTGGAGTAGCATTACCTACTTGATTTACATATGATATCTACGCCAATGAAGGGCATTCAACAAAACCAAGAGGACAAGCAGCGGTGCGCATGGATGCAGTGTTTCTTTGCAAAGTGTCATTGCCAGCTATTGGTCTGGCTTTTTCAGTTACCTTTCCTTGTGCGTGAAATTGATAGATTTATGAAGCAGAACTCAATCCATTTCTATCAGCAGAGCAATCACATACACTCACAAAGACCTGACCTTTGTTGTGATAATGCATTATATTAAAATAACAAATACTAAATTATATGCTTATAATCACTGCTCTATTTTACAAGCGCTGATATGAAAAGAGTTGAAGAATACTGTTAATTAAAGGTCCGTTTTCCAATCTAGCAGCCTTGATTTCAACGGAGAATTTCTTTAAAGATGTATTTATTTATTTATTTATTTTTTTTACAGCATGCAATTCTGAATTTGTTAACAATGCAAATTGCTAGGGCTAATTTCAGTTGTTGTACAGGTACATTCAAACAAGTGAATGAATGCATCCTTCAAATATGTCGGAGAAGACTATTTCCTCAATTCCAGGTTTTCTGCTCCCTTCCAGGGAAAGTGCAACAGTGGATCTTGTAGCTCTGAAGAGGCAGCCGGAGGAGGAAATCAGCAGGTCCACCAGACAGTTGTCCAGAGCCAGCTCCAAGGGCTAGGCCACATCTCCAGGGCTATCTGCAAAGTAGAGATGGAAGCTGTGCTACAGGATATAGAAATGCAAACAAATTCACCAAATATGTGCTCACCTTACTACAGCCCAAGTGAGTAAACCCAGTCAATGAAGTGCATATTTTCAGACATAAATGGGCAGGTAGTGTAAATATGTTGTGCTCTTTACACACTACAGTTTACCATATGCAAAATGAAATGATTGTCTTAAGGTCATCATAATAGAGGCGGGGTACCTTAAATACATTAATACATGCCGAAAAGCATTAAGCAACAGCTCTATCGTCGAGTGGATCTTGATTGTGCAGAATAATTTCCTTCTCAAGGTGGTCTTTCCAGCGGCACCAACAAGGAGAGAAACACAGAGGGGAAAGAAGAAACCAGCAGCGTCTCTCCGCTGCTCTCCCTGCCTGCTGAGTTCTTCCACTCGACAGGAGCAGCCATCCCCGCACCGCCCCGCAGCAGAAGCCTGAGGTTGTCGAGAGGCCTTCGGTTGACCTCCCCTGCTTCATGGGCTGCATTCCCGTTCCCCTGGAGGCCATAGCAAGATACTGTGTACTCAGGTAAAGGGGAAAGGGATAACAGGAGTATAAAGTACTATAGGATTAAAGAGAATAGATATTTAGATACTCAGAAAACAGCCAAAAAAATAAATAAAATAAAATAACTCATACTGTAATTTCTTTCCCAACTCTTCATGTGTCGGCAGTATCCATCCCACAGTGACTCATCACTCGCTACTGGCAGCTCTGAAGGCAGCCTCCAGACCACCCTGGAAGAAGGACTAAGCTTCAGTGTCTCTCCACCACAGAACATGGACTTGCCAGCAGCTCCTTTACCACATCAGTGCCCACCGCGTGAAGACAACACTAGCAATTCTTCCCCGGTCCAGACCCTGAAACTGAGGCCGAGCCCCTCATCGGCTCTAACCCTGCAGGCCACTATTGGCCAACAGCGGAGCCAAAGCAGTGGGCGAGGTAGCACAAGCCCGGGCTTCACACGGGACGACTCCATTGACCCTTCAGATGAGGACCTGGGCATAGTTATCGGGTCCTCCATTGGTGGTTGTGGGTCAAGTCAAGCGGGCAACAGTGAACACTTGTCAGAGACAATGAGCAGCCTGTCCCTGACATCACTGCTGTCACCCGGTTCCCTAGCATATCCTGGAGGAGCAGTGAAAAAGTGCAATAGCACGGGAAGCCTGGACCAAGGGGGGATGCTGCTGTCATCCAGAGGAAGAGAGACCCACAGGGAGATTCTAGGCCTGGAGCTTATGGACCCCCAGGGTTTCTTGGCCAACCCCTGGTCAGGGGTATTAGCCGAGGCAAGAGGAGATGGAGATGAAATAGGAGACGGACCACAAGGGTTCAGAGGGAAAAGCTCAAGCCAAACAACAGTAGGACCTTTTCGCAAAAACAGATGAAACCGACTGCTAACGTTTTGTCTATGTTCCTTGGATATGAACCCTTTGCTGTCCCTTGCACTCTCAATTCCCACTAATGAAAGAGAGGCTTGCCTGTATTTCAAACCCTTATCTTTCCCCCATGGACCCCCCTCTATACATTTGTGATGAACCAAAGACCTATCTTGTGCAATTGTGCAACCTAGGGAGCTGGTCTTGGTCGTGCTGCAGTGTGGTCGAAGCCTGCAAAGTTGGGGCCTAAGGGCTAGGATAAGCGCAAGTAGAGTTTCTATGAGAGGAACCAGGTAGCCTGTTATTCCAGGGAGTTGTCTAGAGGTTAAACAAGAGTTTAAACTCGAAGAGACATGAGAGCTTGGCTCCTTTTCTCCAAGGCAGGTCATGTTCACTGATACTGAAAATGCAAAAATGGAGGCATCCATACTGAAATAGCTATCCATACCAACAGATACTGTTTTGTGAGGCAGTGCAGCAGGTAAATTGGAAAGAGGCTTCCAGATGACAAAATATACAGTAGCAAGGTTAAAGGTAGACTAGGGACAGGAATGTCAGGTCACTTGTTTGGCGGCGAAGGCAGAAAGCGGATCTAATATCCATCTGTTCCGGCAGACGGAAACAACGGGTCCCACTCTCTCTGGCTCGAGACCTTCTGCTGACATCACAGGAAAGGGTGGGGTGGAGGAAAGTTCACAAATGTGGGTGTGTGCGTGTGAGAGCACTGCCTCATCTATCCAAAGCATTAAATTAAATAGTTCTCATCCATTCAGCAGCTTTTTTTTTTTTTTTTTTTTTTTAAAGGAGGTGAGTACTAATGAGATCAGATTGCTGAGGTATGATCTTAACCTTGGTGTTATTTGTACTTGTTTTTTTGTTTGTTTGTTTGTTTGTTTATATATATCAAGCGTCTCTCACTAGATGGTTTGGACTTTATAGCCAGTGAGATATAAAGCACACTCCTTTTGACACTGCTTCCTCTCACAGTGTTGAAGAGTTTGAGATCAAAGGACGAAACCACAAAGGTTGCAAGGGACCTTGACTTGCATGATGGAAATGCATTTAACTTAATCAAGATTTTTACGTATATACAAATGTGTCCAGATGTCAGTGTTGGGTGATGACCATGTGATTTCTATTCCGCTATTTTTTGTAGAAAGAGAATAGGCACATGCAAATTGCGGCCATTACCTAGTTCCTGTTCCATTCCCGATGCGTGACATCATTTTGTCCGCCAGCAGCTTCCAGTTTTATAAAAATTTTTTTAAAGTGTCTGCAAAACAATGAAGCAAAAAAAAATGTTTTGTTTGAAATTGTTCGCTCCTGCATATCGCTTAACAATGCAGTAAGTCCTTCTTTTTAGTATCATGGTGAGTTATAGCAGATGGGAACATCCATATTCACTCAAGCATAATTCCCATTAACATATTGTTTTGGTTTTGGTTTGAAATCATGTGTGTTTATTATTGCCTTGTCACCCAGATTAACGAATATCTCCTTTGCTACCCATCTGCTGTTGTAGCGATGCAGCATAACACTGAGCACAAGTGTGTGTCTGTTAATGCAAAATGATTTGGGATTTTTGCCACTTGCTGAATCACTTCAAGCCTGAGTTTTAGAGCTACGATCATAACCTTGATTTTGAATTTATCAAAAATAATGAGGTGGTGTAAAAAAAATTGTTTTCTCTCAAATCATGCAAAATCACTCATATATGTGCGTGCCGGCATGCATGTGTTTGTAACATGACTTCAGGTGAGGTGACTGCATTTTCCTAATGTTTCCGTCAGTGAACTGTGTCATGGTGTTGATAATGAGGATGTGGAGGATAATGATGATGATGACAATGATGATGCCTGAGAGTTAAGGTTAAAACGTTAAACGCAGAACAACCAAGGGCTGTTTTAGCTTGAAAGGTTTATCATCTTGTCCTTTCTGAGACAAATGTTAGTGAATATGGCAACAAGGGTTAAAGCCTGACTACAGAGCAATAAATGTTCTTTGTGTATGCCCTGACTAACTGATGTTGATGTGATTTTTAATCATCTTATTCAAGTCAAGTTTATTTGTAGAGCCCTTCATCACAAAAGAGTGTCAAAGGGCTTTACAGGCCAACAGACAACAAAGATTAGGCAAGGAAAAAGTCAAAACACCATTTGGGGATAAAAGAAGAACCAATACTCATATTTGTTGTCTCTACATTTGACAAATCATCATGCCATTGTTAATTTGAGTTGAAGTTTTGGACATATGTTATATTATTCTGAGACAAAAATTCTTCCCAGTTGTCGTGGTCATGTGTCCTAATACTTTTGTCCATATTCCGTAGGTATATTGTGGTTTGACTGAATTCAAAACATATTTTCATAAAAAAAGTTTTGAGTTCTAAAAAATAGCAACAACACCTAAACATAACACCCACAAAAAATATTCGTTTTTTAATGTCTTAAATGGGCTCTTGTCAATGGGGTTATGATTGATAAAGCCTGCATGTGATGACACATTATTATAACTCTTCCCATTCCCATCATTCTCTTAGACATTTACAGTCATGAGCGACACACATGCACAACACATACATACATCACTGCTGAGTACAGAAACCGCATCCATTAATTCATCAAGGCAAAGTGCCCGAGGGGGTTGTCCTGAAGCATCGATGGTATCACAGTCTCCGCTGAGAAAAAGCAGCATGTAAATGTGGCGCAACAAAAGGATTACTGTCATTTCTCATGCTCAACAATTGAAGTATTATCCGCATAGTCATTTGTATTTTATTAGCTATTTCTAAGAAATTTGAAAATTCTGTGAAGTAAACCAAAAATGCCTACCGTTGCATATACACCAAACAAATCAAAAGCAGACTGTGGAATTATTATTATTATTATTGTGATTACTGTGCATTATCGCTTGAATGACTGAAGTATCAAAAATATGAATATTTTGAATTGTGAATCGATTTTAAAGCATATAGGTGTGTGTGCGTGCGGGTGGGTGGGTGTGCGTGCGTGTGTGTGCGTGCATGTACTGTATATGTACTGTGTATGTATAGCAAGCCTGTTTTGACTGTGTCATAAGACTGTCATGTCGAAGAGTTGTACTCAAGAGTACTGTATGTACCAATTAATTGCATTTAGCCTCACTGCATATTTTCACGTTTACACTTTGTTACATCATCAAAGTGTAACAACAGTCACCTTTAAAATCTCTCATGGGTGCACAACTTGCTTGCTACTATGCTTCAGGCTCCTTTTCTGACAGGCATACACACTGGGCTACGCTAAACTTCCATCTTCTCTGCTGTGGATGTCACTTTGTACTCCCTTGTAGCTCCCAGTGTGAGTTTATAAAGCTTGTCAGAGGCTCAGTGCTAATGGCTGAAGCTTATCACTTCACAACCTGCTTCCAAGTGCCCCACCGTCACCGCAGCCTCCTCCCTTCTTCTCCATCTTCTGCTGCTTCTTTACCGTTGCTGTGTGTGCCGAGAGAGGGGAGGTGTGACAAGCTGAAACCTTGAGCTTGGGAACAGTGCTGACACTGCTGCTTTCTGCGCCAATGTGCTTTCATCATGATGGATTGTTGACAGCTTTCCTCAACACATGGCCCGCTGCTTTGTGAGATAATGGCTCCATGCACAAAAACAGTAGCAATGTTGAAGAAATGGTTTGTGCTGTAAAAGATTTGTTTTGCGAGGAACTGCGGCGGTTCACTCATTTGATGGGCTGCCTTTGCGACAAGCCGAATTTAAATCCCAATTCAAGCGTTCCCATCTCGGCTTGGATTCAGACTTCTGCAATTTCCTGTAACATGAAGAAAAAAAAAAAAAAAACACGCTTGGCAAAACGTCTGTGACATTTCTGCGGTTCGTGTATTACATTTGCAGCAGAATAGTAAGACTGCCAAAGAGCATCAGAAGAAAAATACATGCATGCCCTGTGTTTGACTCAAATACTACAGTATATCAAATAAACCTTTACTGATCACATGCAGCTATACATTACATAAATCAGTGGTTGGCCATGCATTTGGCACCTGGGCCTTCGGTGGTGGACTTACCCGACTTCATTAACGGCTTAATACCCTCACTATCACATGGTAATTATAGAAATCATGAACACTACAGAATACAAACACACAATATGACAGCATGCAACTGTGCTAAGTTCATCATCTGAAGAGTTCAGAATCAATATTGACATAATAACATGATACAAATATAAAAGGTAAATAAAATACATCATACTCACCAGAAATGTTGATTATTAAATGTTATGTTAGTCAAAGTTGGCTGTAACAAAACAAGATGGTAAACATAAAATGGAGAAAATATGGCCAGTGACATTACCAAGAACTGGATATCCCTCCAAAATTGATGAAAAGAGAAGAAAACTGCTCAGGGAGGCCATTTTTGGCCATAATTCCAAAATGTGTATGTTTAGTGCAAACACAACACTTCTCATCACAAAAAGAACACTTTACCTACAGGGAAGCATGGTGGTGCCAGCATTGTGCTTTGGTGTTGGCATTTGAACAGGGGTGTGTAGACTTTCTATATCAACTATAAATGGAGGTCAATGCTTCTGATAGTTTTTAGGCCAGGAGAAAAGCCCTTGCTGACCCTCCCGGCCGAAGATTATCCTAATTTCTCTTAACATCATAAGTGAGAACATACTGGGCATGTAACAAATGATTTTTTTCAACAAAATAAAATTAAATGAGCCATTGAAAAGTTCACATTAATTCTCTACACAGCACAAAAGTACAAACCACTACATCATGTCTTACAAAGCAAAAAGTAACATTTGGTAAATGCTGTGTTTGCAAGAAACTTTGCTCTGCTGCAAAAGAATAGGGCACACAATAACGTTTACCTTCCAAATGAGGGAGCATGAAAAGCAACAAAGGCAGGGTTTTTGTACGCATGCAATTAAATTGATGTTTGGTTGCACTTTTAATCATCTCAGTGGACTTCAAAGAATATTTTCATTGAAATTAAAGTTGCCTAGTGTGTATAGTTTGGCCTGGATGACATCAGCAATGTACTTTTTAATTCTTTAGGTGAGGTTGCAGAAGCAAATACATTAGCGATCGACACTTGTGCAGTGCCGCCGCATTCCTTTTGAGTGGGGGGGTTTGAGCTGTAGCCGCTCATGCACGCAATGCTCTCGAAGAGCAGTGAGAGTAAAAATAAGAGGCAGATCATCTTCTTCAAATCGGAAACTCACTCAAATTCCCATTATGCATGAGACAAGGTTGTGGCGAAGGGCGAAATATCAAGACACTCATGAATTTCAAATTCTCACATAATTGCATCACATTACAAATACCAGAACACGGCTACATGCAGAAATGAAAGAAGACTCTTGTGTCTCCTCACACCGACAGCCTTATAAAAAAAAAGTGAGTGCTACAAAACTTCGCATTTCATTTAAACATGACTATTTTGTCAAAAGTAAATATGTTTAAAGTCTTTTAAATTTGAACTTAGCATTTACCTTGCAAGCTAACAGACTTCCGGGGATCCTCTCACCCGTCTCCCCTACAGGCGCCATTTCCTTGCTTGGGAACTGAAATAACGACAGAGGGCTGCTCTGTAAATTGTAACATTCAGGGAAGATGTATTTTCGGGGTGTAGGCATCGCTCGCTACCGAGCTAACTGCACGCTGTTTTTGTAGAAATGGGCCTAGTAATAATAACCTACTGATAATAAGTAAATTGCAATTGCACCGGATAACTACTGATAAGAACCAAGGCGCTCATGTTCTTGGGGGGACTCATGGCAGACGTCGTTCTATCCACGGCCAAAAAAAGATGGAAAACTGAAATGGTGAAAAACAGTTTAACGCTATATCTACTTCGTACACAGTTGAGTAGGCTACTGTACAGTTCTCAATCTTTGCACGTATTTTAAGTAATTATCTCAAACATGTAGAAAGTATTGAGAAACAGATCGCTGAATTCACTTTACAGGGTCTTTAAAAACATTTTCTCACATAATCCAAACAAAAGACATTATTTATTTATTTGTTTGTTTGTTGTTTGTCTGTTGTGTTATGAAACTTGTCATATATTGCTTTATAGCTTATCTTTTCCTTTTTTCCCTTACTAAATACTGTGTACTATATGGATCTCTGTCATTTCTCAAATAATTCCTAACCTGGTCAAATTTTGTCAATTTGGTCAAATGTGGGCGGCACGGTGGAGGACTGGTTAGAGCGTCAGCCTCATAGTTCTGAGGACAGGGGTTCAATCCCCGGCCCCGCCTGTGTGGAGTTTGCATGTTCTCCCCGTGCCTGCGTGGGTTTTCTCTGGGTTTTCCTCCCACATCCCAAAAACATGCATGGTAGGTTAATTGAAGACTCTAAATTGCCCGTAGGTGTGAATGGTTGTTTGTTTGTATGTACCCTGCGATTGGCTGGCAACCAGTTCAGGGTGTACCCCGCCTCCTGCCCGATGATAGCTGGGATAGGCTCCAGCACGCCCGCGACCCTAGTGAGGAGAAGCGGCTCAGAAAATGGATGGATGGTCAAATGTGAATTTTTATATTGCTCTATTTTTGTTTAGATATTAGTAAAACTATGTTCACTGTTTTATTATTTTCACTGCTTATGGTTAATTAGAAGGCTCTAGAATATTGCGGCGGAAGTTACTTGGATCCTTTAGAATGGTAAAGAATATTGTTTCTAAAAAAAATTTCTGATGAAATGAGAGCTTTGAATAATTTTCAAAATGTAAAAGAACAACACCTCCACATCAGCAGGGGGAAGCAGCTTGCTGTTCACCGATTAAAAAAGGAACTCAGAAGACAAATAATTTTAGCTGTTTTCCTCACTATTGTCATTCTGGAGCGTTAGGGTTAATTCTTTATAATCCATGTTGACATTGTTTCCTGCTGATTTAGTCTTGCTTTTTTGTTTTCCTCACTGCTGATTTAACATGTTAAAGGAAATAAGATTAGGAATTGTGCCAACTTGCAGGGCACCATGTAAACATGTCCAGCTAAACATGTACTAACTGCCAGCTTGATGTAGAAAGCCCTTAAACAACAATATGTCAGTCAAGGTACGTATTATGATGTGTTCCTTTGGAACATATGATAGTGTTGCTTAAGCACTATTTGCATTAGTGGACTATTTAAAGTAGTCTTAAAAGACATGAACACCTACTGCGGTGCAAAATGTAGAACTGTTGTTCATTTTGAGCCTCACAAACTCACTTTAGTCTTAAGTGTGTGTGTAGTGCTGTTAATGTGCTTGTAAGGCGCGCTCATTAAACACCCGCCTCCATCTGCAGGTTCATGTGAGGAATTCTGCTTCCTGGGAGCTTTTGTTTCCCCTCTCAAATTTATCAGTGCAATTAAGCGCTCTGCTAAGCGTGTACTGTATAGGCCCACACTGGGCAAGCTCCTCCACTACACTGCTCTATATGTGAGTGCGTTAGCGTGTGTGTGTTCGCGCGTACGTGGGTGCATGTATACGTGCGTTTTGGGTGGTACAACATGGTACAACAATGAAGGGATGCAAGTCTAAATTTGGAATTGCCTTTTTGTATCCTTCATTGTAGGCAAGGAAACGTGCACCATCCCAGCCATAGCAAAAGCCCAAACCAAGATGTTGGAAAACGTGGTCCTCACAGCGACATAAAACGTGTATCCGTTTGAGTTAGTGAAAATTAAAGAGTAGGCTTTCATTACAAACTGGAGTTTGAGCAACTGCTTGATTGTCAATTAGGCACAATCCTTTTGTTGCAGACTCCATCAGAAAGGCTCTTTCGTTACATATGTTGCCTTTGGTTCCTACTGTGTGCTCACATACTGTATAAAGCGACCAGAAGTCAGAAAGACAACTTACGAAAGCAAAAATGCCAAATAAATGAATAATTAAATACTTGAGGGAAAGTAGCAGAGAGACACGGGTAGTGCTTTGCTTTACTCCAAACTGGACTAGTGCAAGTAAATTGTCCTTTTTTAGTGTCTGAGCATATGTTATATCCACAGGGGCCAGGGAAGTGAAATTGAAGCCAACAACTTCAAAAGTGATGCATGTACACAACAAGAAAATATTAGAGGTAAGTACTGGTTTGAATAAAAAAACAATATTGGGAATTGTGCTTTACCCACATAAAATGGGTCAAATGTTTGTTTATCCATTAAATGATACTTCACATCAAGTTGCAAAGTAAAATTCATTTCTTCTGTTTAAAATATTTCTCCAGTAAATAAATTATACAGTAAGTCACTGTTATGAATAGTTGAATTGATTTTTTCCGAAGTCGCATATACACTAGCTTAAAATCATGAATGACTTTCACTTAGACCCATTATCTTAGACTTCACAGACACGATATACAGTGGTGCCTTGAGATGTGAGTGATGCAACTTACAAGCTTTTGATATTAATTTTTTTTTTTTTTGCTTTGATTTGTTTGCAAAAATTTGAGATATGAGCGCTACACGATGGCAGTGAACTCAACTCACTTCACAACATACTGCAGTTTGAGATAGTAAACAATTTATCAAAAAGTGGGCTTCAAACTGGCCAAATAAAAAAGTCTGTGCAAAGCTGCTGCATGTCACAAGTGGCCTGTGTGTCCGGCCGCCCGTGTGTACTGATTGTACTGATTGACATGTCTTTTGTCATGCCTTCTGTCTCTACAGTCTTTGATTGGCTGGTTCTCCTCGCACCAAGTCGGTTTCGAAATAATAATTAAAATTAAATTAGAGGCATGAGATGGAGCCAGAGAGGTATGATTTTTCAATAGCTCATTTCAATTATATTCTTCTGTCAGGTCATGCAGTTTTAACATATTGTAAACGACAAAAGGTGTCGTGTTTTTTTTTTTTTACCTTTGAACTCCACCTTTACTGTAATCAGATAAAACTGACTATTCTCAAACAGTAATCCACCTATTAGTGATTCTGTATTGGTAAATCCACCTAGTTCCATTTTGTATATATTTTTTTAACATACTGTTATTTGATGGAAAAACTCACCTATTTGCGTTTTTTGTGTACTTTTGATAGCATGCTAAAATGTCACAAGATAGCACCAAAGCCATCTCTAAATAGGAATTGGTCTCAAGGAAGTATGTTGACGTGATACATCTAGACTGAGAGACAAGCTCTGCTTGTTGAGGAAGAGTGAAGTTTAGCCTGGGTTGTTAGTGCAAGTGATGAGAGTATTCACCACATGTGCATGTCCACCCACACTTCAGGTGAATAATTTCAAAATCAAATAATCTGTAAGCAATTTATTTTTGAGGATAATGCATTTGAAGTGATATTAAACTGTTTTGGGATCATAGTTTATGATTGAAATAGGCAATTGTAAACAATAGGGGGGGTGTCAATTAGTCGCATTTTTTCGCTATTCACGGTAAGGCTCAGTCACCATACTGTCCAGTGTGTTTTTCTCACCCTGCTTGCACCTCTTCTGCCTCTGTCCTTAGACAGTGTGCTTTCCAGTGGCAGGGCACAGCACATATCAACAAACCCCCATTCACACTCAAATTCACACCTATGGGCAATTTTGAGTCTGTAATGAATCTTCCATGTAGAGTTTTAGAATGCGGGAGAAAAAAAAAAAATCTACGCAAGCACAGGGGGAACTCCGAACCACAGAACTGTGAGGCAGATGAGCTAACCACTAGTACACCATGCCACCCTTTTCATTAGACTGATCAAAATAAATAATCATACGCTTGTCAGCGGGGCTGACAAACTGCTGCACTGATGCAGTACTCCGCCTTTGATTTGATAAGAGCACATCATTAATCTCACTTTACCTCTCGTTCTTAATTTGGTTTTTTTTATTCCATTGGCCAACACAGGTGGTGGAAGTAAATAATTGCCCTCTAAGTGGTCTGAGGAGAAGTCTGACGTCAAATGAAAGGGTCTTTTGAGGGAATTTATTGTTAATGTTAAAATATGAAATCAAACCTGGTTGTCTGCGGAAAATATTAAACACGGATGATGTTAGCATACTAGTGCGTAATAAGCATGCTAACTTGACAATTTAGTAGGTTAATGTTACATATATATATATATATATATATATATATATATAATGTTATATATATGGATTTTGCATGTTCTCCCCGTGCTTGCGTGGTATTTCTCTGGGTAATCCAACTTGGTCTCATGATCCAAAAAAATATGTTACATTTATTGAAGAGTCGATAGTCCCAAGGTGTGAATGTGAGTGTGAATGTGACTGGCAACTGCTCTAGAGTGAAACCTCCCCTTCAAGTTCCTGGGAATTAGTCTCTCAGGACCTGAAGTGGGCGATCAACATCAACTCCGTCCTCAAAAAGGCCCAGCAGAGGATGTACTTCCTGCGGCTTCTGAGAAAGCACGGCCTGCCACAGGAGCTGCTGAGGCAGTTCTACACAGCGGTCATTGAATCAGTCCTGTATTCTTCCATCACAGTCTGGTTTGGTGCTGCTACAAAAAAGGACAAATTCCGACTGCAACGGACAATCAAAACTGCTGAAAGGATTGTTGGTACCCCCCCTACCCACCCTTGAGGATTTGCACGCTGCCAGAACTAAGACAATTACCGGAGACAAATTCCTTGTGTGTTTTTTGGACATACTTGGCAAATAAAGATGATTCTGATTAAAAGTGCTCATTCGCAAGGGCTCAATTCATTGATTTGAGCTGCCATCAAAGTGAAAAACCTTCCTGGCTTAAATGTCACCATCAATTTTTGTAAATTATTAGACAAATTTGTATTGACTGACGTTTTAGCATAATGGAGATTGTAATGAGCAGAACCACCAAGAACCCCTGTTGTGTGTGTGGGTGTGGTATAAATAAAATAGTATCACAGCAATTCTCAAAAAGTAAACATATTGTGATAATAGTGAGCCTACATTGCCCACTTCGAATAGTCATGTTTACAGAATGAGGGGTCTTAAATTTGATTGGACTGGGCTTAAAAGGGTCTAAAAAAAACATACAATTTGGCATACCGTGCATTATTAAAATTATTGAATAATGTATATGCATTGCAAAGAAATTGTTTCACCGTTTGTAGCATTTTATATTAAAGGTAATGCACTGTGATTGATAGAAAACAAACATGAAGCGGGTACTTTAAAAGGCTTCATTTTATTGTGTTTTCTATTTTAAAATAATATGTGGTTGAATAATGTAAACTTAATCCTTTTATCCAGAGTAGCAACTACTTGCTGGAGAATAATCCAGATGGAATGTAATATAGTGCTTAAATTTCTGTACCATTTTATGCCAATTTCCTGTATTCCATCAATGCTTGGAATCACATTTTAATTTAACAAACAAAAGCAATCTGACAAAATTATTGATGGAGGAACTAAGCTGGCGGCATGGTGGCGACTGGTTAGAGCGTCTGCCTCACAGTTCTGAGGAGTGGGGTTCAATCCCCCGCCTGTGTGGAGTTTGCATGTTCTCCCTGTGCCTGCATGGGTTTTCTGCAGGCACTCCGGTTTCCTCCCACATCCCAAAATCATGCATGGTAAAATCATGCATGATTGACAACTCTAAATTGCCCATAGGCGTGAATGTGAGTGCGAATGGTTGTTTGTTTGTATGTGCCCAGCGATTGGCTGGCAACCAGTTCAGGATGTACCCCGCCTCCTGCCCGATGATAGCTGGGATAGGCTCCAGCATGCCCGCGACCCTAGTGAGGAGAAGCGGCTCAGAAAATGGATGGATGGATGGAACTAAACTAGGATTTCCTTGTCAAACAGGACTAATCTTGCCTATAGGCTTCAGTTAATTGTACTTACAGTATGTGTTGCTCATTTATTGCTAGCATTGATGGAATTAAAGCACAAACTATAGGTGTGACTTCTTCAACAAAAAAAGCAATTAAGTCCAATATGTACATTTGCTACAACAATAAAAAATTAAATTAAAAAAAGTCAAAAAAGTTTCTTCCAAGCCCATTACATACAGTATAGAAGCAGATGTTTTCAACCTTTTTACATCAAGTTCCATCCCAAAATGTACTTGATCTTCAAGTACCAACATAATGACCAACATTGAAATACAGTAGCGTGGTAGTCCCATTTAATACTACAGTAAGACACAGTAACATTAGGCACAATTTGAATATTAAAGCTGTAAACTGCAGTTTAAAAAAACAACACTTTTTGTCATATATGTTAAAACTGTCTCCTGATCTGACAGTAGAATATTGTTAAAATGATATATTGAAAAATGCTCCCTCTGTGGCCGCATCGAATGCCTCTAATTTTAATAGCCAATCAGCGGGTGAAGAGGAAGGGGGCGTGACCGAAGAGATGTCAATCATTTGCTCACGCTCACGGTTGTCCTCACAAGCCTTGCGCAAAAGGAGACTATACTGGAGCTTCTTACCCAGATTATCTAACTCCAGTTAGCAACAAAAGTTAAAAGGGAGTAAGTGGACAGCTCTCTACTTTAAATCAAGGGTAAACGTATAACGCTGGTGTCCTATCCACGGATGGCTGCATATTGCTGGGCTTGGGACACCACCGACACCGATGTATGAACAAATACTGACGTCACCATTCTCACTGAGTCGTCAGGTAAGTTGATCACCACTTTTATATTTTTAATTTATTGTACATCCCAAAAAACACATAATCAAAACAGTAAATATTTCATGTAACGTTGGCTCTCGCGGTGCACCCTGAGCTAGGCAGCCGCAGATGAGCGGGAATGAGCTCCCATCCTCGTTCCTCCAGCGGCTCGTCACGCGTTCCTGACCGACCGTGGAGCACTCTGAGGCTGCCAGCCAAGACGAGCCTCTTTTTCTTTCTGGTTCTTTTTCATTGAGTGAGCAGGGGGCGTGTCTTTGTGCAGACACGCGAGGCAGCAGGGGCGGGAGTGGGGTGGGGATATGAAGTGATGCTAGATTCAAATCTTGCTAGCATTTTGAAAACTTGCAAACCTTCCCTTTATCGCCTTGATGTACGATGCATAACGTACTACACTTCTGCAACTTCATTACAGGTGATATAATTACATGTTCAACTGATATACTGTATGTTGCAGCGACGACACAGTGTGACACAAGTTAATTAATGACATGACACTTTTAAAATAAATTCATAACTCATAAATAAATAATACACATGTACAGCAAATATAATATTCCAATATTTATTTACATTTGCACAAACACACGAGCGAATGATAATTAATGCTCAACACTAGTATTAAACAGTTTCTCCTTTTTATCTTTGACATCTTATAAAGTGGTTTCACAAAGAGGAAATGGGAGGTCGCTGAGTCACGTTCAGTGTCTGGCATTACCTTGCTAGAAAGCATCGTGCTCTGAGCTGATTTGCATTATTACGCAACATCCACCAGACAGACAAACACTTAATGCCTCCCACAGATGCACAGTGTGATGACAAGAAAATTAGTAAAGGAAAACAAATAGTGTACAGTTGTAGTATTACCATGTGACACTTTATAGTTGATCACTGATCAGTGGTAGGGCTGAACAACGTGGCCAATTTCGAAGCTTGCATTTCATCTTTCAAACGCTCAGTCATTTAATAACAGGGCCTTTAGTGACTTGTCTGTAATCTCCCTGCTTGGCAAGCATATCCACAGCACTGACCATAGAGCATCAGTGGACAGGTGCATGACTTATCTCTATGCAGGAAAAGACGGACAATCGATGGAGCTATTGAAGCCAGCGATCAATAAGAGGCTAAAGGATACACAATGCACAAGCCACCTCCCAACAACCTCCACTTGCATCCCTGGTGTAATCAAAAAGCATCAAATGTGAGAGTGGATATAGCAGAAATTCTCCGCAATAAGACACCTTAGCATCAAAACATTCTTCCTCCAGCAGGAAAAGCAGATTTGTCGGGGATTTACAAATGAACATTGCGTGGTGCTAAACGTGACATTGTATGGCATTGAGGTGTAAAGTTCTAACGAGACATCTACAGTACATAAAGTTTTTTTTTTTTAAATGACATATAAACCTGTCTGAAAGTAAAGTTGAGGAAACTTCTTGTTTAGTCAGTTAGAATCCATAATTTTGTTTTTTCGGAACTATAACCGTATGAACATAATTTTGAGGACTTTCTGTATTTTATCAATGTCAGTCAATCAAGTGTACATCCAGTTTAATTAACACTTGGTTGAACATCTTTAAGCGTTGAACTTGCCTCAAACATCATGGGTAGCCGTCCACAAGCATTTCAATTTTTTCTGCTGGTGTGGTAGAGGTGAGTCATGTGCTTGGGCCTTGTAGGTTCTGTATAGATGGCCGACTACGTTGAGGACTGAGGCCCGGTTGATGGTCGACTCCATAGGATAAAAATTGTTCTTGTGCTTTTAGGTTTTGGACATGAGCTTGCTTCCAGACATAAGAGTATAACTCAGGATGTGACTGGAATAAATGTGATAAGAGGGATTGGCCACAATGACAGATGGAATCTGATCACCTTTTCTACAGAGTAAAGGACAGTTTACCATTGTCTTTAGGGGTGGCAGCAGCTGCTAATGGAGGTGTAGAAGATGGACCTGATGGCGGTGTAAAGGTGCAGCCATGAACACCAATTAGGCTTGATATGATAACGTCACAGTATGTACAAAGCTATTCCTGATGTATCGTTGTGCAGGAGCGATTCTAGGATCAGAAGTTTAGGGTTACTGTGCTCCCGGCCAGGCAAGATTTGTTTGGATTTCCCCCCATGACATTATGGAAATACAGTATAATAATGCTGTCCCAGGCTCAAATATTTACCATCATAAATATTATGCAGGCAACATTTTAGCACAGTTTCGTTATAAATCAATAAGTTTGTCATGCATAACAGTGGTTAATGGTAAAACATTGAATAATCTGGCAGCAAACCGTATGTTTGAAGAGCGCAGTTTTTGATGATCATTGCTACTACTTATCTCTTTCGCTTATCATCACTGACACCCTTGTAAAATAATACATGCTGATAAAAGCAGAAATCAATAACTGGGAAGCAAGGGAACGAGGTCAACCGAAGCCGTCGCCTCACCGCTTTTGTTTTGGTTATTTTGGATCATATTGTCGATGAACTTTTGAATTCACTGTTCAAGCATTCATTGTACTGTACATCTGCAGCTGTTGGGGGAGTTTATGTTAGGCTTCCACTAATAGTCTTCAGGACTCTGAAAGTACTTCACAGTGATATGGGAAAGAGGAGCTGAATCTCACAGCCTTGATCTCTTGGTTGAATTCCATGTTTGAGTATATGCTTGAGGAGCTTGACCAGTTGATGCCTTGAAGTTGTGGGAGATGAGTTGTGTATCAATTGCAAATCAAATTAGATGGTTGTATACTGAACCATTTATATTCATGAGTATATGTATACACGCATAATCTCATGAATGCATGCTTGGTTCTGGTCGCTGCCGTCAATGAATGCTGGCTTGTTCTGTACTAACAACCAACTCTTCTTCTATTCAAGCTATCGTTCCGCTTTGAAGCCCATCACAAGGCTTTTATCTTGTTATCTTGTTATTTCATTGTATTCCCATGTGCAATGCCCGGCAACATCCCTGCAACAAATACCATCCCTCTCATCCATAACACAGCAGAAAATAATGGCAGCAGAGGGGGGAGGGACGAAACGGGTCTCGTTTTTGTTTGAACTAGAACGGAAGGGAATTGCCAATTGACCATACACTATCATGACGAGCCTAATTAATCAGATACATAATTCATAGGGTGGAAACACGTGCCATGAAAGGGAATGGGTCAGAGAGAAGGAACACAAGAGCGCATTATCAGCACTTTCTTGGAGAGGAAAGCAGATGGAGAATGCTGGAGGGTGTCGTTTGTGTGTAAAGTGACTAAAATAAATTTGACTCATATACCATCAAACTGTAGTCAAGGCGTGCAATTAAATGAGCTCGCACTGTATTTTTATTCTCATTCAATCAAACCAGACTGACCAGACTTAAAGTCTCCTGTAATTAATAAGGTTTTGTAATCAACCAGACATGAGGGGTTTTAACATTAGATATGTACTGATAAAAATAAATAAATAATAAATGTATTGCTCTGATAGCAATCAGCAGACACTGTGCAGGTCAATAATAATGAACCCAAGAGAAGGAAAATCCCTCATGACAGACGATTAAATATAAGCACTGTGGCCACAACCTAATGAGAAGCCTTCGGGTACAACTGTCTGTGATCAATAACTAAATATAGGACTGTTAATGGGCGGCACGGTACCCGACTGGTTAGAGCGTCTGCCTCACAGTTCTGAGGACCAGGGTTCAATCCCCGGCCCCGCCTGTGTGGAGTTTGCATGTTCTCCCCGTGCGTGCGTGGGTTTTCACCGGGCACTCCGGTTTTCTCCCACATCCCAAAAACATGCATGCTAGGTTAATTGACAACTCTAAATTGCCCGTAGGTATGAATGTGAGTGCGAATGGTTGTTTGTTTGTGTGTGCCCTGCGATTGGCTGGCAACCAGTTCAGGGTGTACCCCGCTTCCTGCCCGATGATAGCTGGGATAGGCTCCAGCACAACCCTCGCGCGACCCTAGTGAGGAGAAGCGGCTCAGAAAATGGATGGATGGATGGAAGGACTGTTAATGAAGAGCTAATAATGCTGGACACCACCACAGAGCTAAAACTTGGGCCTTGTTGATCATGGAGAGAAGATTTTGTTTGCTCGGGTGTTATGTTTGGCTCCTCATATAGAAGGAATGCAAGACATTTAAAAACAATTTAAAATAAATAACATTAAAATAATTGAGGAAAAAATATGAAGATTGCTGAGCCTTAGTAGCCTGTGAATTAAAATGCATTGTAACCACTAAAGTCAAACACAATGTGTTCTATGGCACTGGTGGAATTCCTAATTTCAAACATTTACAGTTAAGTATAATGTAAAGCAAATTAAGTTGTTAAAGGCTCTCACTGGGACAGGCTACAACCCGTGTCAATGTCCGGTGTTGAAAACGAATGTGAGAAAAAAGGTGTGCCCTAATTACTGTAGCATAATAATGCATTCTGGGTTACAGTTAGTGAGGTTAAGTGTTTTCTGTGTTCCTGCTATTCCTGCTATGTTTGTGGAGTGTATTACATCAGAACTCGCCTTTTTGCCAGTCACAGGCGAGGCCGGATTTGAACTCGGGTCCTCAGAACTGTGAGGCAGCTGTGCTAACCAGTCGAGCACTGTGCCACTGGCGTTTATCCCAATTTTATAACTGTGAAGCAAGCGACGACAACTTGTATGTCAACATAAAACTAATCATAGCAATGGTATGTTGCTGCACCCACTAGTTGACTAAAATTGAATGTGTGAACTTGTATAATGTCTGGTATTCACTATTCACACAGCCTCGTCAAATTTAATCTTTCTGTTTATATTTAGTCCTCTGATCATCCTGTGTCCAACTGTTCCTTGTTGAGTACTCTGAGGGGGGTCATGGGGAACAGCCATGTCCTTACTATGACCCTGAAAAGGGCTTTGATGGTCAGGTGGGAGGACTGAAAACCCTCCGGCTGCTCTACCCAGGATTCCTGGCACCTGTTTGTTACGTTTTTGCCCAGAAATGCAAAAAAATGCAGGAGAATGAGAGGTGAGAAAAAAACTCAAACATGAAAAAATGCGGAAAGTCTGAAAGGAAGGCAGAATTTTGGAACTCATTCCTGTGGTGGAGCCATCTGCTGAAGGCGTGAGACTTGAGTGTAGTGATAAGATGAATGTTGCTTTCACAGCATATGGTACCGGTTTGACCCAACTGATTCAACAAATCTGGGGCAGAACGTCTGGCTCGTAGTTTAATGTGGTGGTGTGAGCTCTGTTACTAAGGTAGTTGATGAGGTAACACAACACTCATTGGTCAGCATTCGTATGGCTTGTCACAGTGTGTACAACTGCATATCTAATGAGCACCAAACAAGGACAGTATCAAACCCTCTGCTTTTAATAATAATGCTCTATTTGGATTGACATTGGTCAATACAGTGTAACCTCAAAAGTAAAAAACAAATTATGTGAAACTGTTTGATTTCAGAGTTGTTCTAATTTAATGTGTCTCATAGAATTTATCCAACTGTTGGCATTAAAAAAAAAAAATAAAATAAAATAAAAAATAATAAATTAAAAAAAAGATTTACTGTGCAGGTATGTTTGAAGTTTCTGTCAAACAAGTTCCGTATGCCTGACAGACACATAATGGAGAGTGAACAGAAAGGTGTTTGTGGATCAATACTGGCCAGTCCAGGGTGTACCCCACCTCTCACCCATTACCCTAATGAAGGCAACCTGTATAGACAATTAGTTCATGGATGGATGTATTATAGCTAAATTTACATAGGATATTTCTAGTAAAATGCAGGCAAGTGCACTTCATCTGGAAAATAGAACCCTAACTGCAACCCTAATAAACACACACCAGATCATATAAGGTACAACAGTTGACAGCGCATGTCATAACACAATCCAAGCATGAAATCAAAGGAATTGTCTGTCGATCTTTGAGACAGGATTGTCTCAAGGCAAAGATCTGGGGAAGGGCACAGAAAAATGTCTGCTGCTTTGAAGGTCCCAATGAGCAGTGGTCTCTGTCATCTGGAAATAGAAGAGCTCGCTGTCCATCTAAACTGAGCAACTGGGGAGAAAGGCCTCAGTCAGGGAAGGTGACCAAGAACCTGAAGGGCACTCTCAGACCTTGAGAGACAAATTTTTCTGGTCTAACGAGACAAAGATTTAACTCTTTGGTGTGAATGCCAGACATACGTTTGGAGGACGCAAGGCACCACTATTTGAGAAGCCAGGTGTTTCAACTTGTTGTTAACTTTCACTGACAGTTCAGAAGATGCTGCCTTTTATTAGTAGAATAAAAAGGCACTTTTGATGATAGTGTTGCCTTCTATCAAGGGTCAATAAGTGCACACTTAACACACAGTCCATATTCAGTTTAGAATAAATATAACCACTCTGGCCAGCACTGGCTTTTAGATGGAAGACTGATGAGATTATAAGATCACTCATAAGGGCTAAATTTGATTACATCACTGAGCATTGATTTGCTTGGAAGGCTGCAAGGCATCCCAGCATTTTCTGTACAATAATTAAATGTTAAGCCAATAGAATATTAGCGCTGCAGCTGTGCAAGAGTGTAATAGAAGTAGGAGAACAGCGACTATAGGGGAAATTTAATTCCTTCATCAAAATATGACTGACAACCTGACAAAAGCTGTGAGCGTGTACAGGGAGTTCGCCATCATTATTCAGCACGGTGACAGCAGAATTGATTAATTGCCTCTGTAGCATCTGCATGATGCTTTGCCTCCTGGCCTTGAACTAAGATTGCGTGAATGTTGATAAACCATTATCCATTCTTGACTATTCAGAAACACGCTGATTCTAGCCCTTTCCCTTGGGCAACACACCATGTGACGTGGATTGCGTATCATTGAATATATATATTTTTTTTCTCTATTTGTGACGCCATGTGCTTGTCTATATAATTTTCGCGTAATGCTATTGTGTCGCGTATGTGGGGTGATTGCATTGCCTTTAGTATGTTCTTTAAGCTTTAAGTGTGATGCTACGAGTATATGTGTGAGTGAGTGTGAAAGAGCGAGAGAGAGAGTGTGTGCAATGGAAGCTACAAGCTAGATCACAGGTGTTAAACGGGTGGCCCGGGGCCAGATCCAGCCTGCCACATCATTTTATGTGGCCCGCGAAAGCAAATCAAAATTGCGCATTGTGTTCTGGTGTAATACCATTGACATTTCCAAGCATTTTTTTGTTACCAATCCCCCTTTGAAAAGAAATGTAATAGTTGAAAAACATGTTTTTATAGGCTTCTGATTTCAAAACTGGTTATTCATCAGTGTGTTGTGTATACTGTATGTAATTAGAATAAATGTGGTAATCTTTCATTTATATGGGTTCACAGTCGTAGTGGCCCTCCGAGGGAAGTCATAACTACGATGTGGCCCGCGACAAAAATTAGTTTGGACACCCCTGATCTAGGTTGTACTCAGTAAGTGTACATGAGTCCTGTATGTGCTCATCCCTTGATGAGCACATACTGCCCCCTGCTGCCACATAAGAACTCCATCCATCTGCACAATACAATGTCAGGCCGAAGAAAAATAGTTCTTTTAATTTATTCGTTAGCAGTGTTGCCACAGTTACCTTGAAAAAGTAACTCAGTTACTTCACTGATTACTTGATCTTAAAAGTAATTTAGTTACGTTGCTGATTATGTGATTTAAAAAGTAACTAAATTAGAAAAAAAGTAACGTTTCAGTTGCTTTCAGCAGCTGTCAAGTGGCAGGACTATCACTTATCCAGAGTACAAAAAAAAGCATTAGCTTAACATTACTTGGTAATTAATGTACGCCACACAAGTTACAGGATGATGTCATCATCATGAAAAAATAACTTCAATATCAGTGTAGTTGAAGCCACATTAAATGAGCAATTTAGAACAGACTTGACATGACAAATGGCCACCTTAATAGAAACAAGCACACGATGCTGTACACTTTACTCTTGGGTCTTTAAAGAACTGGCTTTGTCACGCGAATGCAGAAGTCACGCCGGCAGGCGAGAGCTTAGCTGGACTTCAGCGGACGCGGAAGGATGGTCGGTAGCTAAACTCGCTGCACGCATGTTCACGACTCCCAACGAAGCCGGGTGCTCGAGAGCTTGCTGAGCGAGAGGTAGCTGATAATTTAGCCGTTTTTTTGTTTTTGTTTTTTTTATAATATCCTCACTTTTCCTAGTTGTTTACGATACATGGCAACAACAACGCATAGTCCTTCGGCCCTTATGATGGGTACATGCAACGCAGTAATTTAAGAAAATAAAACATTACAAAAAAATTATAATAGATTCCACGGACCCTGTGGCTAACATTAGATCTGCTTCGCATTTTTTCGATATTGTAGTTAGTCGTTGCGTGCATCTTCGTTATGGATATTTAAGAATATGGTGTGTTTTGTCCGTTTTATTAGTCATTACTAAAACAGAGGCTGATAATTGGTCTACACTTGTGACGTGAACCGTGACTAAATCAAGTGTCTTGGTGATTGACTAGCGTCATGTTCCGCATAAATAACAGAACTATACCCAACTATTGCCAGCACACTGTTGGCAGTAACAACCAAAGTTAACGTAATCTGACAATTCTAACATAAAAAGTAACATTATATTACTATGACGTCACCGGACCACATTTTTGAGTAACGCGTTACCGGCATCACTGGCAATCAACACTGAGCAACTGGAAGAAAACCTTCCAATTATGGGGTTAAATGAATAAATATATGTGGTTTTCAGTAAGAAGACCTTGTCCTGGCTAGTTGTGGTGAAAATGACACCAACGCCCGAAACAAATTCTACTAAATGCAGTTAGACTCACTGTGACATACTACTCACCAGAATTTAGGGAAATGCACCTTTTGAATGAAATCTCAGGATGTACCTTAGTGCACTACAATATAACCTTAAGTCGATTGAATTTGACATTCTCTATGCGTTTGAATGCACATCCAGCCATTAAATGTTTTAGTCTGTCTTGTTCTTGGGGCATATTCCCTCTGAAGCATTCCACTGAATATGAGAAGATATTCCTCTTACACTTCAGAATTTATCCTGATACTTTTGTCACAAATCTTCAAATGTCAGGTTTTAGTGATGTAAAAAAAAATATATTGGACACCTTTTAAGAGGAAAAACTAATGTTCAATAACTTTCATAAATATGCACTCTCAAATATTGTGATTTGTTGCAGCACGTTTGTCTTCTATTACAGCACTCCATCTATCAACGCCGCATCTTGATTTGCAAAAGCAGTCCAACTCTGCCAGATTGCACTGTTCAAGAACCCCCCACAGATGTTCGATCAGTTTCAGGTCTGGACTCTGACAGGGCCATTACAAAACCACAATCGGTTCATTTCAATGTGTACTCTGTGTCAGTCTCTTTAAATGAAGCAGGCGTGTGCAGAATACAATTTAACCTGAGTTTAAATGTGATTGAGTCATTCTGAACACAGTCACATCCCCAGTTAATAGAGGTTGTGCTCACTTGTGCAACATTATCTGTTATTTGTACTTACCCTCCCTAAAATCTTTCAACTTAACTGTGCAAGCTATCAAGCCACATCAATGGTGGAAAAGGTTTTGAAATGATCATTTTACCAGGGTTGTGTCCTTTTTATACCCACTATCGAGAGAGAAAAAAAACATTTGCTGCAGTTACCCTTCATAAAGACGTATCTTACGTAACCCATGATTTATAAGAGGCCCTATAGACATTTGATTTTTTTGTATGAATCTAAAGGAAGAACACAATAGTAACACATTTTTACCTTTTATTTCTCAAGAACACATGAACATTTGAAGCTGACCACTAATCACATCTTCAGTCTTTAACCAAAATGTTTGGATTCAAAGGAAATTACCTATATTTTACAGCAAGAGGAGCAAATCATTGGTAGCTCTACGTGGAAGGAAAAAAAGAACCAAGCCCTCTCATTGGACTAACATTTTACATCATTATTTAAAAAATATATCAGGAAGTGAAGTTGGACCTGACACACCAAAACAAACAACAAATATTGTTTTTTTAATGAGCTCTTACTAAATGCAGAGAAAAGGGGAGAGTCTCAAAAAAAAAAAAAAAAACGGGTGTAATCTGCCTACCAAGTTTGGTATTTCAAGTGATGTCTGACTGATGTCTACACCCCCAAAATACACATTATATTAACCACAACAACTCATCCAACTATGAGATCAACAGATATGAAAACCAATGTAGTAATATTTTCCTCCCTCTTTCCACATGTATGTTCTTGATTTTATGTAAGCCACTATGCATATGTGGATCACCTTGTTTATAAGCAGCGAAGTGCCAGGGTCAAAGTGAGTTTGGGATTCTCTCCTCCTGTTCTTCCTCCAATGGGTATCTCAGATTCCCCTGTTGAGCAAACATGTTCACAAAATGGAATGTTAGTAAAGGACCCCACAACAACTGGTCCAGAAAAAAAAACAAATAGTTGCTATCAGCAATAACAGAATATCTCAGAAAGAACATCAAAAAAAAAAAAAAGATTACAAAGTTCCTCTGACATGCCTTGTCAGCGTTTGGCTGAAAATGCTGACAAACTGTCTACAAAGTTTGACACCACTTTAAAATTAAATCATTTTAAGTGTTGACACTGTGATATTTCCTCAGTAGTTATGCAAGTGGACAGATGTGACATACAAATGATTCAGAAAGGACTACATTAAACCCTATAGCAGAGGTTAATCAAGCAGGCGCGCTCTCCTATACTTGAATGATGAAAGCTAAACAACACAAATTCACAATCAAGCTTTCAAGTTGATGTTGTGGAGACAGGCAACAGCATTGACAAAAGGATGTGGGTATAGAAAGGAGTACCTGGGGTGAGTACCTGCACACTTTGACAGTCAGAGAGTATCCTTGATTTTTAATTTGCCCTTTTCACATGTGGTCTCGCTCACAACACCAACGCTGTGAGGTGTGGAAGTCAGCTGCAAATTATGCCATAAACCCTACCCTCCAGTTAGTTAGTTACGTTACACGCCCACCCCCCGGTTCCTATGACTACCCCCCACCACCACCCCGCAAAAAACACACACAGTGCAGAGCATTATCAGGCACAGTAAGGAAATGCATGGCATTTGCTAGTCAAGTATTTCTGTGTGTTTACATATGAGGATAAAATAGTCCCTGCCATGGGTACATATAAACACACAGTTGTTTGTAACCATTTGTAATCTACGTTGAATTCAACTTAACACGTTTATCAAATAAATACTGCCAATTGGACAAAAAAAAATGCAGGAAGGAAAATTGGTTGGATTCATACTGTAATATTTTTTCCTGATACTTTTGTCCACAAGGACCAAAACATCTTGAAGGATCAAAAGCGATACAAAACGAGGGGGTACCTCTGGGCATGTTTGCTCAGGGCTACACTGGCCTTTCCCTCTTGGCTTTGTGTGAATGATTTCTACCTTCTTCTCATTCATCAGGCCTAGTTCTTCATCTTCAGTGCATACTTATGATGCACTATTCAAAAACAGGATATGGTACATCAGACAAACATCATCAGCATTTAAGTGAATGCAAAGAAGGTGGGAGCAGGAGGGGAAGGAGGTAGCGTGGGAGGGGTGGGGGTGTGTGAGGGGTTTGGGGGAGTCAGGGGGGCGAGGAGAAGGACACACTTACCTGAGTCTGATCTGAGGTCCTATCAGATCAGTTTTAATTGGACTGAGTGTCACCTTCAGAAAGGAGGAGCTCTTGCTGGCCGTTAAGGAGAAGGGGGGAGGCCGAGGCGGCTGCCTCTGTCTCCATCGGCTCTGCTTCTGTTGAAGCCTTGACGGCAGGAGCGTCGCCATCAGAGTTCTTGTCTTTCTTGGAGCTGCTGCTCTTCTCCTCAGACCCCTTACATTCTGGAAAAAACATCATGGGGTGGGTCGGTGTGATCATCCACTTTACAAATTGTAAAATAAATAAGTAAATAATAAACAGACATAGGTTGTCACCTTTTTCTTTGGATGAGCGAGCTCTGTCTCTATCTCTGTCTCTCTCCTTATCTCTCTCCCTGTCCCGGTCCCTGCTGCGGCTGCGGTGCCGGTGAGGTCTGCGCTCCGAGCTTCGTGACCTCTTCCTGTCACGGCTGCGGGAACGTCGCTTCCGGTCGGAGCGGTCATGGCTGCGTCTCCTGTCCCTATCCCTCTCTCTATCTCGGTCTCTATCCCGGCTCCTGCGGGACATTCAAATGTCAGTGATACAGAAAAATTACACTGCAGTTATGACTGCATATTTTGTGGGTTATCATTTTGATTCTAAACTCTTGACATTAGAGAATAAGAATTTGGCTTGCCTGCTGCGTCTGCGGTCACGGTCTCTGTCTTTGTCTCTGCTCCTGGACCTCCGACGATCCCGTGATCGACTTCTTTTCCTGTCTGATGCTCGGCTGGAGTGGCGGCTGTTAGAATCGCTTCGCCGTGCTCGTCGGTCCCTATCTCTGTCTCTATCCCTATCCCTGTCCCGATCTCTGTCCCGATCTCTTTCCCTGTCACGCTCCTTCTCACGTTCCCGCTCCTTCTCCTTTTCTTTTTCTCGCTCCTTCTCCTTTTCCTCCTCTTCTTTACGCTTCTTCTCCCGCTCCTCCTTCTCACGCTCTTCTCTGTCTTTCTTAACGACTGGAGTTTCCCCTTGAGGGTCCTCTGAGCGGCGTCGTAGTTTCTCCTGTTGGAAGGTGAGCAAGCAACTAAGTTAATTACAGAAGTGATCAGCAGTGAATTTTAGGCACATGCTATAAGCAAAAATATAGTCATTTTGCCATTGCTGTATCTCCCCCCACTTTTGCAAAACTGTGGTGCTATTACCTTCAGCTCCTCTACAGTAGATTTGATTTTAGCATAGCCCATATGCTGCTTTCCCATCAAGTGGTCATCCACCCTAGACTGAGCGTCGCCCACAATCAGGAAGGCTCCGCACACCTCGCACACCTCCATCTGTTTCTCCTGGGCCGCAAAGCTCTCAATGGTCTAAATTGGAAAAAAAAAAAACACATCAGTCGGGACCATTTTCATGTGTCTGGGCAGACACACAAGCTCCTTGAGTGCACTGAGGACCACTGTGAGTAACATCAGATGTGCCCGCTGTGGCCACACACCAGTATGACACCTGTTCAAAACCTTGGATCATAGCAAGTTGCGCGGCTTATTTGAAGAACCAAATTACAGCAGCAATTTTCATTGGTTAACTTTTAATATAATTGATTTGGCCCACTTGAAATGAAAATACTTTAACCACAGTAGTCCTGATTTTTTTTTTTTTGCGCAGCATAGATTTTCTTGTGCGCTGAATACGTGCTAGCAGTGCGCGATTGCGCAGGCGCCCAGTTTAGAGGGAACATTGGTCGGGACTTTAAATTGATGTCATCTCGTAGTTGACTAATATAATCCATGTAGCATCCTAATTGTGAGGGAAGAATCCCTAACTCCCCCACTGCTTAAATCTTCAACTAAGAGTACTTATTAAACATATCTGTTGAATCAATATTAGATTTCAGTACATATAAAATAGACTTGCATGAAAATTATATGTAGTTTAATGCCGGGTATGTTATGGCTATTTAAAACAGTATAGTGCAGTGGTTGTACTTCTGGAGGGTTAACGGCCAAGTTGTCATTTATTTTATTTATTTTTTTAATTCTGGAGGGTTAACGGCCAAGTTGTCATTTGTTTTTTTTTCTTTACAAAATTGAATAAAGTACAAAAAATATTTTAGTAATGACAGGATTAAATTAACTCTTAAGACAGTAGATGTAGACTGATTAGACTGAGCTAGGTAACTCACCGAAGGGTTGGAGTTAAGCAGTTCTCTCTCCTCCTTGAGCTGCTCAACCAGCTTCATCATTCCTTGAGCCTCCTCCACACGACCCTCAGAGCCCAGCTCCTCAATCTATGCAAAAAAATATAGTGTTAAATCAACCACATAAGTGGCGAAAAAGGAAAATCATTGTGCATTATTTGCAACAAACCTGTACGACTAAATCTTCAATCTTTTCTGTCAGAACCTGAGCCTTCTCCTCATTCTTTCCTGCTGGAGCAGGAGCTTGCTGGGGGGAAAAAACACTATCTTTAAGTACCAAATAACAATAGCTTTCTCTATAATTTGCACATTTTCATAATTATTATAGAAAAATATGCAGCACAAACCCCTGCATTCTGCTGAGCTTGGGAAAGAGCGAGGCGAGCATGTCCTCGGCGAATTCGCCGTTCGACTTCGGCCAGGAGCGATTGCAGATAGCGCAGAAAGTCTCGCTCATAGCCCTCCTTCATGAAACGTGAGCTCTTTTCGTATCTAGACAAAAACAAAATACAACATTAAGATAGCTAGACAGAATGATACATTATCTAGCTACATGGGTAAAGTCAGTCATTTTCCCAAAAGCTCACATCTACAAAAAAAAAAAAGTTAAAAACTATTAACAAATAAGACATATCTGCATTGTATTAAAAACAGGTGGCTATTGCTCTAATTATTCACAGGATGGGGAAACTTATATCAACAGAGGCGCACATTCTTCATTACTGAGTCCAATGATTTGACACACGGCAAAAAGTAAAGTGCAACAATGCATTGCTTACACTTTGCGAAGATTTTCATCATGGATTTTCTCACAAGGGCCTGTCAACAGAAAATGGAAATCGTTCATCAGTGAGATTCTCTTGTCATGTCACAAATGTATTGTGAACGTATACAATCCGTGCGACGTGGAATAGTATACTGGTGTTTGACTTACCCAAATCGGAGCGTGTGTTTGTAAATAATTCTGCTGGACAGAAGCCACACAGATAGTATCGACACACCTAAAGCCAGAGATGAAAATTTTAATTTCAAGGTCCTCAAATGTTCCTTCTTTGGCAAAATATCGATCTCGACACTTCAGCTAAGTTTAAGTAAGTGAAGAATCTTTCCTGCATGAACCACATCGCAACGCATGAAACTGATGCTTCATTGTGAGGTCTACCATTAGCATTAGTAGGCTAACAATGATTCAACGTGTGCGGAATAACATTTGTCACGGTGCGTCGTGTATATTTGTACGGCTACTTTATTCGATAACTGCACGATTAACCGTTTAAAATGCTTCAAAGACATAGCCAACGCGTATTGGCTCCGCAAACACGAGACGTTCAGTTACGTTAGCGATCAAACCCTCGAGGCTAGCATTAGCAAGAATGCTAACTTACGCTCTCGTCGTCCCATTTGACGTTACATCGCTTTTCGTCCGGGGCCAAATTCCTGTCCCGTCCCATTAACTCGTCGAGCAACTGGGCTGCGGAAAGCATTTTGCTTAACTTGGAAATATGGTTGTCAAACACAACAGTATATCGCGGAGCTGCAGTTCACACCATCCCAGTGCGCCCAAACCCAAAGTACATCGGAATCAAAATGGCAGCTGCGGTGACGTCACTAACTAACTGCAAAGTGAATCAAGACTTTTGACCCGGAAATACAACAACTACGATGGAATTTCATGGAAAACCACACATACTCATCATAAAACGATAACTGTATGGACATTATGATAATGCCCTCACACTAATTTAGGCATTCAGGTAATTCTGTACACGCAACACAAACACATTTCTGGTCAAATAGAAGCGTCCAGCCACATTTGATATTTTCATTATTAATACCACTAGCAAAAAACAGTGCATAAACTTTATAATGTTCAGTAATCTATATGAATACAATCGTTGACGCCAAGTTTACAACAGGCATATGTTACATAGCTACCTCCTTGTGGGCTGATTAGTACGTATATTTCACCGCCATATTGAATGTGGAAAAGTGGACCGATTGGACCTATTTTGTATAAATTCTAACAGTTCTATCATGATTCATGAGAGTTTCATGTCTTCGTTTTGTAGAGGCCAGATGCAAAGCATAATAGTCATGTAGGACAGTTGAGCATACACCCTCCGAGTCAAGTGAGCATGATATTAGTGACAGCGTCGATGAATGGTTACCCCGACCCCCAGCCACCCCAAAAATAATAATAATAAAGATTTAAAAAAAAAACAGGAACAGTAAATGCTAGCAGTATTCCAATGATACTGCTGGGCATGCTGATGTGATCACATATTGTCCATCCTAGTGGACTTGTCATAAACTCCTTTAAATAATGTATGTTTGCCAAAAAATGAGGGTTTTTTTTGTATGGCTAAAGAGTAACAAGAAGATCCTGACCTAGGTTGTCATAATTCATGCATGAAAGAGTTTGAGTGGCATGGTCCATTGATTTTGGGTAAGCACAAGAAGCCATTCTCAGATGCAGAATTAATAAAAGAATAACCATTTGGTTTTATTTTAGCATGTGTTAGTTTTGGAATTACTGAAATGCTTGATTCATAATATATTTTCCCGAATTTATTTTTTTTGTTCTAAAAAAAAAATTCTTGAACAGTTCCTGTTATATTGTTTTTGATTCATGAGGGAGTCATGTCTTGTTTTATTCAACTATTTATTTTACATTTCTGTAAAAGAGGAGGTGACATTTTATTTTCCATCCATCCATCCATTTTCTCAGCCGCTTCTCCTCAATAGGGTCGCGGCCGTGCTGGAGCTTATCCCAGCTGTCATCGGGCAGGAGGCGGGGTACACCCTGAACTGGTTGCCAGCCAATCGCAGGGCACATACAAACAAACAACCACTCGCACTCGCATTCACACCTACGGGCAATTCAGAGTTGTCAATTAACCTACCAGGCATGTTTTTTGGGATGTGGGAGGAAACCGGAGTGCCCGGAGAAAACCCACGCAGGCACAGGGAGAACATGCAAAGTCCACACAGGCAAGTCCGGATTTGAACCCGGGTCCCCAGAACTGTGAAGCAGATGTGCCAACCAGTCGTACCCCGTGCCGCCACATTTTATTTTAGTATTGTGTATTTTTTCCTGGCAGAACAGTGAACGACTCGTTAGCGCATCAGCCTCACAGTTTTGAGGACCGGGGTTAAATCCCCGGCCCCGCCTCTGTGGAGTTTGGATGTTCTTCCCGTGCCTGCGTGGGTTTTATCCGGGCACTCCGGTTTCCTCCCACATCCCAAAAACATGCATGGTAGGTTAATTGACAACTCTAAACTGCCCATAGGTATGAATGTGAGTGCGGAAGGTTGTTTGTTTGTATGTGCCCTGCGATTGGCTGGCAACCAGTTCAGGGTGTACCCTGCCTCCTGCCCGATGATAGCTGGTATAGGCTCCAGCACGCCCGCGACCCTAGTGAGGAGAAGCGGCTCAGAAAATCGATGGATGGATGGATTTTTCCTTGTTGTTTTGGATGAAAAGGACTTGAATATTACAGTATTACCGCATGTGCTCTGACCGTCCTTGATAAATGGAATTTGACTCATTAAGATTTTTATTTGAGTACCCCAGGTCTAGGCCAACAGAGAATGCTTCGCTGGCCCTGATTGCTTACTACTGCCTATATCCTAGCCCAGGGGTCACTGACATTTTTAAATCTGAGAGCTACTTCTTGGGTAGCTTACTATTTAAATGTGAAGGGCTACAAGTTTGATACACATTTCTGAAATAACAAATGTGTTCAAATTACCATTAACTATTTGTTATTATTTATAAATAATGATCATCTATATGAAAACACTGATCATGTAAATTATTTCCCACAATTATCAATAATGACTCATCAAATATAGGAAATAAATGAATATCAATATGTAACATTTTGTTTCTACAAATCTCTACAAGTATTTATATTTTCAAATGATCACTTCTACAACATTCCTAGGAAATCTCAATGTCCCAGCCCTGGTGATTAGTTATTTTTAGAATAGCCACAGGCTCCTCAGGTAGTCCTGTTTATAATAATAAAATTAAAAGCGGCATGTTATTTTTGGTGCCTAATTATAATTTGTGTAAATGGGTGAATGAGTGCCATTAACTGTTCACTGTGTAGAAAGGCGCATTATGAAGTGCAATCCATTCACTTGTATTACTTTACTGCCACCTCCAATATGGCGGGGCACACTGACGTTTGGCGCAACGGGCCAACTCGCTCAATCCGGTATGCTTAGTCGTTGTTACATCCAAAAGTGTCCCCCCATGATGTGGCGGTGCTTCTGGCAACCCGCCGAAGGAACGCAGACGCCGCCGATCAGATCGACTGGAAAGCGGTGCTGACTGTGACATTACAAACCGAGCCGAGTGCAAACGAGGAATCAGTATACGCTAATCTGTAAACGCTAAATAATCAATTCGCATTAGCTGAAGCAGTTTCTTATCACCAGCTAACATTAGCCCCAAAGACTGCTATGACATAGTCAAGCTAGCAAGTACTGTTTGGCCATTATTATTGTCAGGCTAACTCGTGAAGCTTGAGTATCTCCTATGAACTCGGGACTCTCGTAGACTGTGCAAACATGTCCACCACTTCGTTGGATAAAGAACTCCAGGAGCGACTGAGGGAGGCGTCTGCCATCGGGGACATTGACGAAGTGCGGACATTGGTAGAGAGTGGAGTAAACGTCAATTCCCAAAACGAAATCAATGGATGGTAAGTTCGAGCACGAAAGCATAACGATAGGTGAAGTCTCCCTGAGGTGAAAAGCAACAAAATGTGTTTGCCTTCACTGAATGTAAATAATTGACGCTTAATTTAACAACGTCAAGAAGTTGCTTGGTGAGTTGCATGTGATTGGTTTGACCTGTGCAATCCAATTAGGCAAATCATGGCTTAATCCTTTGGAGCTGCCTGTCGGAAATCCTTTTAGTGGGTAATTTGGGATGTCAAACAAACAAAAAAAACAGAAAAAAAGAAAAACAACTCACTGAGAAAAAATATACTTCACAGGTACAAAAGTTTCCCCAATCATGAACATCACTTATGTAGTCATTAGTAATAATTATACAATACTACAGTAAAGTAAAATCAATCTATGTTACGATTAGCTGTTGTTTTTGCGTTGTCTTTAATCTCACCAGGACTTGCCTGCATTGGGCATGCAAGCGGAACCATAAGCAGATCGTGTCCTACTTACTTAATAGTGGTGCGGACAAAGACATCCTCACAGCTAAGGATGAGCTGGCCTCACAGCTCACATCCAAACCAGAGATCAAGCGACTTTTAGGAGGTAAACATTAGTCACATTGATTATTTTTCTGCTTCATAACTTTTTTTATCGTCTTTATGTAAGATGGATCAAGATATTACCATTGGACATGAACAAAACATTGCTTACATTTGCAATAACCTTGTGCGGTATTTATTTTTTTTAGAAATAGAATCAATTTGACAGTCTCTTATTTCATGGGCTAACTTAATGCAGACATGATATAGTAATGCTAGCTACATTGCATTTTTTACTTCCACAGTTGAAGTGGAGGACGTGCCAGAAGTCAAGGAGGCTGAGTTGCCAATCATCCCCAACTATTTGTCCAACCCTCCCTTTTTCTACTCAAAGATGGATAACAAGATGGAGCTCCTCCTTTCTCAGCACCATGCACAAAATGGATCTGTGGAACACCCGGAGTTCACAGACAGCAATTCAGCCCCACTTTCTCCAACCCAGCACTTACAGATGCCACAGAGCCTGGCCTCTGATGACCCCATTCCACCTACCAACCCCATCACCCATAACCAAGTTCAAGTCAGGGAATTTGTTCCATTGGCTGAGCAAAATGGCGTGGCAACTGGCTTAGCCCCATCTCATAACCACACAGTTGTAAACTGCACAGTGCCCATGAATCTGTCAGTCGAGCCGCACCTTGTTAACCACGCAGTGCCACACAATGGAACCATGTGCTCGCCTCCTTTGGCCTCGACCAGCCCAGGTATGGCTTGCAGCAATGGGAGTCAGGTCCAGGCTCCATCCAACCCGACAGTGAGCAGGCAGCAGTCTGTCCCGCAGCAGATAGGCTACAGTCAGCCAGGCGGACCTTTGCCAGCCTTCCAGCCGTTTTTCTTCACAAGCACCTTCCCTGTCAATGTACAAGGTGAGAGCAAACTCTTTTCCAGCCTTTACAAAAATGTGTCATGTAAGTACTGCCTGGCCCCCTTTTGATGAAGCAGTTTGTTTCAGGTCCATATATTATCTTTCCTATCTCAGGAGCTGTGAGGCAGACCAAAATAATTAATCTACAGTGTACCTTTGGCACCATTCCATTAGGGTACCAACAACCATGGTACAGTAGAGCTGTGATTCCCAACCACTGTGGCACAGCATATTAATGTAGCGTGAGAGATCATTAGGTGTGCTGTAGAAATTATCCAATTTCACTTAATTGGTCCAAAAATGATTAATTTATTTACGACTAATAATGTGTCTTTGTTCAACGTCTATGCTTATAGTGACAAGCAAAACAATAAAATGGTTTTCCACTAGGTAGCAGAAGGTACAATTAACCTGTATATCCACCTGTTGCAGTTCATACAACACAATAGTAGCTTTGTACAGGCCCAAATTTGACACTGAATAAATACATTTGTGAGTAAATTGAGACGATCATTATTTCAGTACATATACTTTTGTGACATTTTTTGGGGTGGTCTGCGGTAATATTTTTCTAATGTAAAATATGTGCCTTGGCTGGGAGTTAGGGTCTACCTGAAAACGCTGTCGTCGTTGATTGGTCAATAATGGTCACCTCAGTGCAACAAACACTAAACAATATAGAACTAATTCAATATACTTATTTTGGGGGATTTATTTTCTGATAAACGACTAGCTTTAAGATGTACAGGGCATATAAAAAGTCTACACACCGCTGTTCATATGGGACATATAACCCGTACAACTCAATTGGGGGAACAAAATAAATCTTTTAGAGTGCGGAAGTAAAAAACAAGCAATAGTAACATCATTCCAAAAGGTATGTTTGGCACAAACACAACATTGCTCATCACCAAAAGACAGGGGGGGTTAGTGTCCCGTCCCCCCCCCCCCCAAAAAAAAAAAAACAACATAAAAATTGGGGGGGAAAAGGGTGAAAAAAAATATATTTAAAAAATCTGTCAGTATGTGAAACCGTAGGTGCTGTGGTACAAGTATGCGGGGATTTGCTGTATATGTAACACTGCTACATTTTTCGGACTGAAATCACGTGTAAATAGATTTTCCTAATCCCATGAGGGAAATAAAACAGCAAAACAAAACACAGTTGCAAAAAGATGAGTTCAAGATCAACTGTTATATTGGCACAGCAATATACATGTGGACAACAATGTGTGGTATATGGGCGCTTGTGTAATATGTAGAGCACATTTTTGATTTATGTGATGAAAAGCTGGATGGATTGACTTGATTGGTTCACAGAACACACTGTAAAAGAGCTGTTGTATGAATATGTGGATAATCGTACGAGTTGTTATTTGGTTATGGCAGTAGGTTGTAGTAGTCTGTCACTTGAATTAGAATAGCGTTACTGTCCCAAAATACTGTCCCAAATCTTACCGCGATGAACCCACCTTTGGCTTCAATCCCACTGTAGAATTAGTACTGAAGGTCCGTATCCAGAACCCTAACGCCCGTGAGAACGACTTCATCGAGGTGGAGCTTGACCGCCAGGAGCTCACGTATCGTGCGCTGCTGAGGGTCTGCTGCCGCGAATTGGATATCAGTACTGAGCACGTGGAGAAGATCCGCAAGCTGCCAAACACCATGTTAAGAAAGGTAAGATGCACTTTAATTAACCCTGTTTGTTTTTTATTTTATTTATTTTTTGTCCCCTTACATAATGTTTGAGTCAAAATATTACCTGTTTTCACATTTGACAGCAATAAAAATACCCTCAATGCATTCTTTAACCCTGAAATGTGATGACTTTTCCTAAAGTGACTCAAAATATACATACAAATATTTAAAAATGTCATTCTTTTGTGTCTTTTGGTGCTACAAAATTTGTGTACACTGAAGCTGTGACAAGCAAAGTTTGACCTACTGCTACTAAAATAGGTTTTACTTTTACCTTTATATCAAGGTAAATGTTGGGAATCTTGAAACTGTTAATGCCATAAATATGTGTATTTTTGTTATGGGGGCTGGTAACAGTGTTCGAGAGAGTTTGAAACAGTGCTGAGAACTGCCTTGTGTTTTCACCACATTTGCACAGGTTCCCGTAGAAACATAAAACCATTGATCTTTGGAGGTTCATGGGTGAATATCGAAAGAGTAAAACAGCATAAGAATGATTATACATTCTAAACTAATTGAACAGAAGTAGATTTTACACCAATTTTATCGGCTTTATCGGTATCGGCCAATAATTAGCATTTTAAGCTGATCGGCTGATCGGCTTTAATGTCATAATTCGCCGATCCGATCAATGACGTCATTGATCGACGCCGCAAAAGACACTTACTCCGCATCGCCATCGTGCACAGTATATTTGAATCCAAAAGCTAGTTTATTTTTAGAATTGTCGCGTGTCTTTTGCCATAGACCTGTAAATAAAGTTATTTTTAAAAACAAATTTTAAAAAAAATGTTGGCGGTGTGGAACAGACAACACATCTCAGACTGACAACACGTAATGCCCGATCAGAATATTTATATATTTTAAAAATATCTGTAGTTCATATATTGATAAACACAATTATGTGTGCATGGAAAATGAACAGTACAGTATGTACGAGTTATTAGAATCTAGATGCTGTTACTGCATTTAGGGATTGCAGGAACAAGTAGAAATGTGCTGCTTCATGTGTGTTGTGACCAGCGACAATGACTGGTCCAATATGGGACGGATATCCCTCTTTTGTCCAGGACAAAGATGTCGCCCGGCTGCAGGACTTTCAGGAGCTGGAGGTCGTCCTGGAGAAATCCGAGGGCTTGTCCTTGTTCTCTGGAACGGGGAGCCTCACTGACAGACCCTGCTACAACATGAAGGCCTCCCGCCTCACCTACTAGACTGCCCGTTTTCCCTGCTTCTCACGGGCTTCTGTAGCCACACTCCAGCGGCCGCTAACCAGTTGCCTGCCAGATCCCTTGTCGAGCTTTGTTCAGCTTGTTCATAGCGGGATTGCGTCTTTCAAGTTCTCAAGCTCTTTGTCCTCCCCTGGGCCTTTTTGCTGCTTAAGTGTTCCCAACTAGTTCTGAGAGATTACTGATGCATGGTGTCTTGGATTATGAGAGAAAATATTTGGGCCTCTCTCTCTCCGTCGTCACCCAGTGCACCTTGTGCCAAGACTCCAAGGGAATGACAAGGGGTTGTTTCGGGGACATTAGCTTGTCTTCCTGGGGTTTCTGCAATAGCCTTATATGGACATGTGTGGGACAAAGTGTCACACACAGTTGCATAACTGTTGCAGATCAGAGCCACAGAGCAAGTACAATATACTTGAAGTGATAGAACATGTTCCAGCTTGCTTACACACCTTTATACATGCTGTTGCTTCACCCTTGTGTCTTTGCTGCAAGAGGGGAGCTCCCATTAGTTGCTTTAATTGTTGGGCTGTTTGGACTGATCATTTTAACTGCTGTCTGCATACGTTCCAACACGATGGAGATGAATTACACTGGAAAAGAAAAATGTAGTTTTTATAGTTTTTCCGGTGTACCAATTAAAATTCTTAGTTATTTAAAATTCTCAAATACCTCACCATCTCTGAAGTATTCATATTTTAGTTGTTTTAACTATTATCACAAGGCCAGACCACACATTTTGATTTCCATTAACAAGACTCTGAGCTAATGTTAAGTTGCGTGTGAGGGTCCCATCAACGTTCACAGGTTGCAACTTGCGTTGAACAATACGACGGACCGTTGTCGTCACAAAGCTAATTTGACCTGCTGATGAGCAAACCACAGAGCATCACAAAGGAATGCACCTGAACAAGTTTGTTTCCTACAAAGTGGAGTGGAATGAAAAATGCACCTGCTCATCTGAGTCATGTTTCCGATAGTTAATTTAGTAACAAGCCACAAGGGGAGGAAGGTGTGGGGTTGCCTCCATTTTGGCCAACCTTCTCAATGCCAGTCTTTTTTTCTTTTTTCTTTTTTGATCTTAACTTTATTAGATAACAAAAGTATTTGACCTAACCTAAAACTGCACTGACAAGATGAGTCATAACACTTAATTGTTGTATGTTAAGATGGTAATGGGCCTTAAGTCATGGAAATGTGAATGCTGCTTTCACCATTGTGTTCTGTTCACGCTGGGGCTCATTTCTTGACAGTGGGGCCGTAGATTAAGTCACATTGTACATCCTACAATCAAAATATTTCTAACCCAGTGCTGTTTACTTTACAAATGTATACCCGAAGCTCTTACTTTATGACGGATATTTTTTATTAATAAGCGTAGTTTAGGGTTTTTTTTTCGTTTTTTTTTTTAAACCGGGTAGACCTGTTGTGTTTGTGTCAAAGCGTTTATGTCGGAAGCTGAAGTGGACATTGGAAGTTGCAATGTGAAGTAAAAACAATGTTAACAGCTTTATTAAGACCGAAATGAGCAGGAGGAAGGACCTGGCTAGACAGGGTGAGAGTGTCATGTTTAAAATGGGTTCATGGCTCATGTTGGATTCTGTGAAAAGGAGAGGACTAACAATATTTGCAAGTTTGTTTATTGTTCTAGAGTTCAAGCAGAATACAGTTTGACTTAACCTATGCATCCAGAGTCTGATATTTTTATAAAAGATGCGTCCTGTGTACTTGCAGACATAATCGTAGGCACTATTGAAGCTGTGTATTTTGTTCTGGAGACCTGTCTGTGTTCTTTGATAAAGCATGGTGAATGCCTTCATGTCTTCTCTGTCTCCTTTATTCCAATGCAGTATCGTTTTATTAATATTGAGTGTGTAGCGGGTATGATAGTTTCCTAATATAGTTGAAATGCAACATTATAAACACTAGGGGGAGGTAGAGTCATGAGTTATTTTTTAATCTGGTACCTCCATAGTCATTTGTTAAATTCGTTTTTGCGAGAAGACGCGCCTATTAGTCTTACAATAGTCCGCATAAAGCGTAATATATTTAAGTGACTAAACCGAAATCGATAGATAAATGGTAATTTATCTTTTTAAAAAATTAATCAATGTCCTGGTTTTCTGGACCACCAACATTTGGTTAAATTGAACATTTCAACCATCCATCAATTGAGACAAAATTTGATCAATGTATTCACATTGAACTAACCCACCATTCCATTACATCTGATAAGGAAATTATACCATGTGCTGTGGTAGCAATAATTGTTAATCTAGACTAGCATGTGGTATAATTTTTGGATGGAATTGCTATATTATTTAAAAAAAATAAATCTTACGCACTATACCAATAAGGGCTATGAAAATTGCGATAAATTGTAAAGACTGTGCTAAGATATTTCTTCAATAAAAAACAAACAATAATGGAAGTATACCTTTTTGACAAAAAATCAGTAAAGCTGTACATCTATTATTACTAATTATAATAAAAAATACATCTTCTTCAGTATGAGTCATCTCTTTGAAAAGCAACTTTTTTTCATAACTTCACCCTCCAGCTGTATATTCCTGAATCAGGTTTGCACAACAAGCCACTGTAGTACATTTTGTTATGCCGCAACTCATCAAGACCTTTTGTTATGTTCCCTTTCTGATATAAAGTACATAAACAACAGCTAAGTCATGGTCGTACACATACACCTTGTGTGTCTGTGACGCCTCTTAAATGAACGAATACAACAGTCCCATGTGGAGAGCAGATGTTCAGGCAAAGCAAACCAAGGAGCACAAATATTGCATAATCTTAGCACGACAGTTGAAATGTGCATGGGACAAATGCTTCCTATAGTATACGCTCATCATTTGAAGAGTTGCATTAACTTTATGCACTTACTAATACAAGTAATGGTCAAAGTAACAATTTCCATCCATCCATATTTTGTCCTGCTTATCTTATTGTCGTCTGCAGTGGCGTAGAACTGTTCTGAGTGGATTGTCTCTAAAGTGGTACCTTCCGAGTTTAATTGTTCTATGACCAAGCTGGTAAATTATTTTACGCATTCAATTTTTCTCCTTTGAAATAAATTGATGCTGTTTAATCCAGTTTCAGCCTCCCAAAAATATTGTTTTGGGTTTTAACAAAGAAAAACAGCAATGTATTATTTAAAAAAATATATTTTTTTACTTCACTTTTTTTTTTCCATTTGAGTTGTAGAGTTTATAGGTTAACTAATAGTGAGAGAAAAAAAAGGTTTCCAAATGATTAACCTTCGTCTTATTTTTGTATATCACAAAAACCTTCCATTTGAACAGGGGTGTGTGTCGTTTTTATAGCCACTCCACAGCTTTCCTACATGTCCTTTGTTAATAGTTGTATTATTGACTGTGTTGATTGTATTTACTGAAATAAATACATAATTAAACATATCTACTACTGTTTTTCTGAATTGTACGTATAATAATGGTGATGGGTGCCCTTATTTTGTCTTGAGCACCTGCCCCCAAAAATGTCTGTGCACGTGCCTGGGTCTCATTATAATTCGCTAGCAGTAGGAGTACATTTCATTGGGCACAAATGCTCCTGCCACATACATGTCCGTTTGTCTGCCGTGCAGTATGTTTGGTCTAGACCTGTATTGAGGAATCAGCTTAGGGCCCCACTGTGGCTGGACGTGGCCCTCTCCTTTGTTCTCGAGTGGGGCACTCATAAAGAGCTTAGTATGAACAGCCCGTCATTGTTTTAAAGCAGCTCTACCAGTCTCCCATGCTTCCACTGTTGGCAGTGGAAACACCTCAGTTTACGTACTAGGCCCTTAAGAGTATTTTAAAAATGGAGACGGAAGACGACATCACTCACAGGTACTTTACTTGGCTTTCTTGCTGAGCTTAGATTATGACCTTTATCATTTGTGCACCTCTCTGGTAGGTCGTAAGCCACATATAGTAAATCCGTACACAACCTTCTTCGAGATATCTCCACTGCCTCTTTGTTACAAGATCTGACCATAATCTCAGACGGTTGTGCAACTTCTAATTATTTCGTGCGTTTCAAGTGACCCGTGGCGACTTAATGATATTTCATAGAAAATTAATAAAAGGACACACAGTATCTCACAAAAGTGAGCACATCACTCACATTTTTGTAAACATTTTATTTTCATGGAACTTAACACTGATTAAATTAAACTTTGCTATGTAGTCAGCTTGTAAAACATTGTAAATTTACTCTTGAGGGCATTGGCAATATCATTACCCGTTGACCATCTTTATGGAGAGCCACAATTATTTTCTTTTATTTTTCAGATCTTTGCCATGATTTGCCATATTGAACTTCCAGTGACCAATATGACAAAGTGTGAGAGCAATACCGTAACGCCAAATTTACATTTCACACCTGCTCCCCATTCACACCTGAAACCTTGTAACACTAACGAGTCACATGACATCATGGAGGGGAAATGGCTAATTGGGCCCAATTTGGACATTTACACTTAGGGGTGTACTCACATTTGTTGCCAGCTGTTTCAACATTAATGGCTGAGTTGAGTTCTTTTGTAAATTAACACTGTTATACAAGCTGTACCCTGACTACAACTACTAATGTTACAAAAATGTGTGGTAGTTACCTACTTTTGTGAGATATTGTACTGTACATGTATTTATAAATGTAAGTACAGTATAGGAAGAATTCGGTGGAAGGTAAAGGCTCATCTTTGTCCTTTTGTGCTTCACTTCTGATCCTTTCCTCCTTCTTCATCTTCTTTCACTTTTTAATCACCTGGTATAGTGAAAATACCTGTACATTAGAATATCAGAAATGGGAAATTGTGAATTTATCTGATCTGGTCAGTCTATGAATTTTTTTTTTTAATCCTCTGTGTGTAATACTCATCTTTGGAGATTTTTTTTTTTTTTACATTTGTATACATGTACAGTTGCAATATTTTAGATAAAAAGAGTGAAGGATCCCCTTTATGTCAGTGAGACATTAGTAATGGGGCAGGGGATGCAAGGCTTTTAGTGATAAATGTTGCTAACCGTCTATGCGGAGACTTGATGACTTGAGTTGCAATATTGGCGGCTGGCAAGAGTTCACATGAGTAGAAGGTCAAAGTCAAGGTCTGTTTACAGACAAAATATGTGACGAGGGCAGAGTTTAGGGTGCTCTCAGTGTGCCTTGATTCAATATGTGTTGTGCCCTGTGTAGCCTCAGTGTCGGCTATGCTGGGAATGCGGGGTCTTGAAGCTGAAGGTTAGGGTTGCAGGGGTGAGTGTGTAAAGGGGTAAGTGGGTGAGAAGTGCCCCCACTTGAAAGCATCCTCACATAATATGCACGTGTTTGTCGGTGTGTTTTTATATGCGTGTGGTTTTGTGTACATATCAGATATTTAATTCTAAGGAAATACTGTAGTTGGCATTGTGAGGTGTAATGTTTGTCTAGGTATCTGAACATGTGAGTATATAGAGTTCAATGAATGCATGTGTGTGTGTGTCTGAAAAGCTCATAGACTGTAACCAGACCAAGACTACAGGGTGCAGCCTGGAGCACATTGGGCCTCTTGGGCTCAGCAGGGACCCAGCTGGGGGAAGCACAGACTCCATTCACACACACACACACACACACACACACACACACACACACACAGACGCACGCACGCACGCACGCACGCACACGCGCACGCACGCACGCACGCACACACACACACACGCTTAACTTTTAATGTTCCACTTAAGGCAGACCGGCTTTTGAGGTCAGCAAGCATGATTTAGTTGAGCGGTGTTCCTAAAACAACCAAAAGACTTTCATCATTTAGAAAAACAGCAAAGTTCTTAGAAGGGAACAAGCCAGCTGTTGACGGAAGAATATTAAACTGTTTAGTTTTTGTTTTGTCTAATGCTTACTACCGGTACTTTCAAATTTCTTGGACTAATCCCTTGTCAAACAATCCCCTTAGTGTGTAATCTGAATTAAGTGTAATAAAAGCATCTGTTATTTTTTTTCATTATTCTTTACTTTTTTAATACCAACAAAAGCATGTAAATTATATACATCCCAAGTATAAAGATACATACATGCTTTGCATTTAAAATTAGGCTTGAAAGACAACCCGACCCAGATAAATTTCTTTTGACTGATGATTGACATGCTGTATTGTGTCCATGGCTTTTGTGTATTGCACAAAAACTAGAACCCAAAAGGTACATTTATGTTCCTCCGCAGTAAAAGTCAAATGTCCAAAGTAAGACAGTACTACTTTTTAGGGATATTTCCAAATAATAAAAATGATAAAGGCAAAACAGTGTACTTCCGAAAGTACAATCGTGCTTTTTTCTTTTTTTTTTTTTTTTTGCCCCCCTCTGCAGAGAGTGTATCAACAGCCATTATTTATAGGGGAATGGGATTTATGCATAGGACCTGAATGGAAATGTTATTTAGCTTCCTCTGAAAATGTAGATGTCATTTTCACATTGTGATACCATTCAATGAAGAAGATATTCGAACGATTACCAGAGCCTAATAAAAAAAAAAAAAAAAGTGCCTTTGGTGCCATCTTCTGGAATGAGAAGAGAGTGAATGAGTGAGTCTGGACGTCACAGTACAGTACGGTAATGCAAGGCTAAACCTTGACAGCTGCAATTAAAACATGCAGTAAATGAGTTTAATCCGTCAACTCAAAACATTTGACTTCCCCCCCCCCCCTTTTTTTTTTTTTTTTAAAGCAGAATAGTCAAATTTGAAAAAAGTAAGGGCATTCAACCAGGTCTGATCTGATTTGATCAGGGTCCCATTTGTATAGTAGTTATATGCTGCGATGTAGTATCCAATTAGTTATTTTTGCCTTACTATAAAGTAAAAAAAAAAAAAAATATATATATATATATATATATATATATTTATTTTTTTTGCCACACACTGTATGAACATTTCAAGTCTACGTGCTTGTTGTTTGCATGTTAAGGGTTAAGGCGTCCAAGTGTGCGCGCAGGTGTGTCTCGCCACTGTGAGCGTGGACCAGCCGGCAAATGTGCTGAATTAAGTTGATCCTAACTGTAAGTCAGTCAGCTCTTGGTGCACCAGTGGACGACAGGCACAGTAATTGATGCAGTTAGATCTTGGAGTGGTTTGCACGCAGCAGCGCTAATCTCTCTGCATGCGATATTAAACGTATATAGTGAGGGAGGTTGCGCCCTGACCGAGTCCATAGCCTCCGCTTTGTAGTATTGGACAGTTACTAGTTTTCATATACTCCCCAGGACCTTATTATTTAACTTTTCCTCCCGTGGGATTTATTCGTCGTCTCTTCTCAAGAGTTTAATCTGCCGCGCTGTTACGCACGCTATGTGGTGGATGCTGTTTCCGCGATGGATTTGGTTTCCTCTGGGACATTTTTACACTTTTCTGCTCTCTACGGACAGTGTGGGGGCGATGCCGATGTCGGTGGCCAAAGTAGTGTACTCTCACGCCGGTCTGTGCCCCAATGAGCTGAACCCCAACCTGTGGGTGGATGCCATGAGCACCTGCAGCCGTGAGTGTGAATCTGACCAGGTGGGTTCTATTCCACTGTCTGTCTGTCTGTCTGTCTGTCTGTCTGTCTGTCTGTCTGTCTATCTATCTATCTATCTATCTATCTATCTATCTATCTATCTATCTATCTATCTATCTATCTATCTATCTGTCACATTTCATTCAAGTCCACCTGAACAATTCAAAAATGCTCAGTTTTTATGACTGACACGGTCAAATAGGTAATGAAACGGCTCAGTTAATTGGGGCGTTACATAACATACAGTTTCGGATTTTATTTTATCTTATTTTCCAATGGGTGGAAATGGAAACAGTTCTCACTGCGGTGTGTGTAAAAGTACAATAACCAAGAGTTAATTGTGAAGGGAGCTCATTGAATTGCATAGGAAATCGAACGTTGTAATCTGTGAGGCAGACAGGCTAACCACTCGGGCTATCGTACTGCCCTGGACAATACAGTGTCACAAAAACAAAATGTCACAGATTCATTCATTCCTGTTAATACTTACCTGTAGATTATATTAAGGACATCTCTGAAACAGGGCCAGCCCGAGCTAATGTGGTACCCAAGGCAAGATTTTATATGGCACCCCCCCCCCCCCCCCACCTTTTCATCCATGAAAATGCTATGCTATGACTTCCTTTTTCTCACTATATTTCTGAAGTAACATGAAACAGACCTGTCACAAATAAGAATTTGCATCCAGTAAAGCTGCAATTAGTAATCGAGTATATCGAGAATAATGATGTGGGTCACTTCGACCTAATACATGATCATTAAGATCTTCAGTATTATGTTGTCACTTACCATATTTTCCTGTAGTAATGCAGTAAATTGTACATATAGCTACAAGGTAATGGTTTCTCAGTGCTTTGGTCAAAGGAGCAAGTCTTATCAAGTCCAAGTGAAGTCATAAATCAAGTTGCTAGTCTTTTAACATATCGACACGTTGAGTCTAAAGTCATCAAATTCATGACTCGAGTCTGACTCGAGTCCAAGTCATGTGACTCAAGTCCACACCTCTGGTTTACATCGCGTTTGCGTACAGCTGTGGCTGAGTATGTCGCTTTTTTTTTTTTTTAAGAACGCTGAGTACGTAGTTCACCTTGCTCCTCTTCTTTTATTTAATGCTCACATACAATGGGGAAACATCATAGCTGCATGGGCTAACAATTAGCATCTACAGTGGGTGCGGAAAGTATTCAGACCCCCTTAAATGTTTCACTCTTTGTTATATTGCAGCCATTTGCTAAAAAGCATTTAAGTTCCTTCCCCCCCTCATTAATGTACACACAGCACCCCATATTGACAGAAAGAAATTGGATTGTTGACATTTTTGCAGATTTATTAAAAGAGAAAAACTGAAATATCACACAGCAATAAGTATTCAGACACTTTGCTCAGTATTTAGTAGAAGCACCCTTTTGAGCTAACACAGCCATGAGTCTTTTTGGGAATGATGCTACAGGTTTTTCACCTGGATTTGGCAATCATCTGCCATTCCTCCTTGCAGATCCTCTCCAGTTCTGTCAAGTTGGATGGTGAACGTTGGTGGGCAGCCATTTTCAGGTCTTTCCAGAGATGCTCAATTGGGTTTAAGTCAGGACTCTGCTGGGCCATTCAAGAACAGTCACGTTGTTCTGAAGACACTCCTTCGTTATTTTAGCTGTGTGCTTAGGGTCATTGTCTTGTTGGAAGGTCAACCTTCGGCCCAGTCTGAGGTCCTGAGCACTCTGGAGAAGGTTTTCGTCCAGGATATCCCTGTACTTGGCCACATTCATCTTTCCTTCAATTGCAAGCAGTCGTCCTGTCCCTGCAGCTGAAAAACACCCCCACAGCATGATGCTGCCACCACCATGCTTCACTGTTGGGACTGTATTGGACAGGTGATAAGCAGTGCCTGGTTTTCTCCACACATACCGCTTAGAATTAAGGCCATCAATTTCTATATTGGTCTCATCAGACCAGAAAATCTTATTTCCAACCATCTTGGCGTCCTTCATGTGTTTTTTTTCGCAAACTCCATGCGAGCTTTCATGCGTCTTGCACTGAGGAGAGGTTTTTGTCGAGCTACTCTGCCATGAAGCCTCGACTGGTGGAGGGCTGCAGTGATGGTTGACTTTCTAGAACTTTCTCTCATCTTCCGACTGCATCTCTCTTCTTCTTTACCTCTCTTCTTCTTTACCTCTCTGACCAAGGCTCTTCTTTCCCGATTGCTCAGTTTGGGCGGCAGGGCCAGCTCGAGGAACGGTTCCGTTTATCCCAAACTGTCTTCCATTTAAGGATTATGGAAGCCACTGTGCGCTTAGGAACCTTAAGTGCAGCAGACATTTTTTGTAACCATGGCCAGATCTGTGCCTTGGCACAATTCTGTCCTGAGCTCTTCAGGCAGTTCCTTTGACCTCAGTATTCTTATTTGCTCTGACATGCACTGTGAGCTGTAAGGTCTTATATAGACAGGTGTGTGGCTTTCCTAATCAAGTCCAATCAATATAATCAAACACAGCTGGCACTCCAACGAAGGTGTAGAACCATCTCAAGGCATGATCAGAAGAAATGCACAGCACCCGAGTTAAATATATGAGTGTCACAGCAAAGGGTCTGAATACTTATGGCTGTGTGATATTTCAGTTTTTCTTTTTTAATAAATCTGCAAAAATGTCAACAATTCTGTTTATTTTCTGTCAATATGGGGTGCTGTTGTGTACATTAAGGAGGAAAAAATTAACTTAAATGATTTTAGCAAATGGCTGCAATATAACAAAGAGTGAAAGTTTTAAGGGGGTCTGAATACATACCCACTGTATGTGGCGGTGTTGTTACTCTTTAAGCAACTGATGTCTGAACATAAAACATTGCAGCACCACATGTAGCTGGATAATATGACAATACTCACAGGCTTTATTCTTTATCCTCTGCGAAGAATGACTCATTATCCTGCTGCACTGAAAAGACGAGAGAGGAGCTGAGGCTCCTGTACATTATCCGTATGAATGTCCGATACTGCCCCCGCGTAGCCAATGCACGCACACCAGAATGAGCAACACAAGACGAAAAGAAGTGTGACAAAAATCTTTATTATTCATTCTATTTAATTATGTTACTGCTGTATGTGTTTTGTGAGTTATATTGTAGCATGCTATTTTTATTATTAAAAAACACCTTACAACACTTTTTTTGAGGGGCAGGCTAGAATGGAGTAATAGCATTTCCATTCATTTAAATGCTGAAAGATGATTTGAGATACAGGTGATTGGAGCTACGAGCGCGTTCACCGGAACGAGTTAAACTTGTATCTCAAAGCACCACTGTAATCCTATCTATATAAAGGTGTACTTTTTACAGCCCTTGTATTAATTTTGATTAGATTGTTCAGGTGTACCTAATGTATTAGTTATTGGCCAGGGAGTGTGTTTCCGCTAACTGAATATGGACAATTAACTCACACGATAATATGGTTTGCAGAAATATTGTTTGTCATCCTCCTTCTAGGACTGTGAGACATTTGAGAAGTGCTGCCTCAATGTATGTGGAAACAAGAGTTGTGTGGCGGCGCGCTACATAGACATCAAGGGCAACAAGGGGCCCATCGGAATGCCCAAAGGTGCCACCTGTGACAAGTTCATGTGCTCCCAGCAAGGCTCCGAGTGTGACATCTGGGACGGGCAGCCTGTGTGTAAGTGCCGGGACCGCTGCGAGCGAGAGCCCCACTTCACGTGTGCGTCTGACGGCATGACTTACTATAACAAGTGTTACATGGACGCAGAGGCGTGCTCCAAGGGTGTGTCTATCTCTGAGGTCACCTGCAGGTAACATGTTAAGTATTTTCAATCTTTTCCAATTGCTTTGGTTCGGTAATGTTGTGTGAGAGATGTAAAAAAAATAAATAAATGGCAACGGCGAAGGGCTGTTTATAACCTGTTGTATATTTATTTCACCCATTGAATTTACCATAAATAAAATAAACCATAGCCATCATATGTTGGTGTCAGTATCAGCTAGTAGGAACATCAGTCTTTTATATAACAGATTGGAATTCAGCTTTAGTTTATGGTGTACAGCATATACTCACCCGACTCCTCATAGGTTACACATGAACAAACCAACATGATCCATAAGAAAAGTTTTACAAAATGATAATGCTTAGGTTTGATTGCCTGTAATATGATTACCTCAGTCACTTTGCAGGATTGCTGTGTGGATCTGGACAGACATTTCTGAGTGAATAATGTGCAAGGTGTGTCAGAAAGGTTCCATGACTGGCATAGCAAAAGATGTATTTAAAGGTCCCATTCCATCAATATCCATATTTAATAATATAGAGTTAAAATGAGTCTGTGACCTGATTAAAGTTTGACATCTACAATATGCTGTTTGTCCATTGAATGGAAAAGGCAGATTTCTGTGTATTTGAGCTGTAGAAAGTAACCAATTATTCAAGTGCCGGCCCACTTCGTGGTTGGTACACGGCCACTCATCTCAGGAAAAATGGCTTGTGCAAAGCTTTGCGTCACCTGCCAACCTAAATTGAGGAATAAATTGCTTTGATTTATTTTGGGAGAAATTCTTAAGTGTTCTTAAGTGTAACCATAATTGTGCAGTGTTCGAGCCCGTTTAGTGGAGGATGACTTCGTAAATATTAGCTTTCACACACGCTGGGATCTTAAGAGAGCGACCCAGCCAGGCGACCGCTGCCAAGCCATACAAAAACAGTATTTAAAGCAGACATATTGTGTTTTACACCAATACTCTATTATATTTATAATTTATATTGTAACTGTGGATGAAATAGCGAAGATTACATTCATTGTCACCTAAATGTGTACATGCATATCTTGTATATATTCCCATATCTTTGTATTTTTGCACTCTTGCTCTCTCTCTCTCTCTCTCTCTCTCTCTCTCTCTCTTGCTCTCTCTCTCTCTCTCTCTCTGTCTCTCTCTCTCTCATTACGGTTTGATAAAAGGGATAAAGCTCAATATACTGTATTTGTACAGCCTACACAAGATAAACCATAAGACGGTCGCCGAGATGTCGCCAAGGACCGATCGGAGCAATGCTTTTTTTCCCCGTACATAAAGACATCAGCGATCCAATTTGAGCAAAGCTGATTTACATATTGAATATTAATGAGAAATCCATCCGTCTCAACTGCCAGGCCTAAAAAACCAATTACTGTAGAATAGCTTGAAAAGGGGAATCTTGGGCATTTATAACCCAAATTATCTTGCAAACCTGATAAAAGGACGTCAAAGATAAAAAAAAATAATAATAAAATTATGGCATTGGATCTTTAAACTCCAAACTTAATTTTTTTCCCGTGGAGTCTTAGCATTCTCTGGTCGTCACAGCCATCTTGATGTCATCCTGCAGGATCTCCTTGTAGAAGTGCTGGTTGATCATCTGGCCCACAGTGAAGAGGAAAACTCGTAGTTTGGGTTTGAAATACATGACACCAGTCATGGAACTTTTCTGACACAATGCAAATGAATATTGACAACAAAATTCAGACATATCGGTAGTAGGTATGTAAAATTTGGACCTGATCCAAATTAAGGGTGCGTATACACAGGTCTCAAAGTGCTGGATTTTGAAAATGCCATCGTTGTCATTACTGTATAAACACTGAAAAACAGGATGTACATGTGTATGTCACATTCAAATTTATCAAGACCAGGCTGTATTATTTTCAGGTGTTTTAACAAAATTGTCATCTGTAAAAGAAACTTGAAAAAGAACAAAAACCTTTTTTTTTTTCCTTTAAAAAATCATTCTCATGCAAACGTACCTTAAGATCGTTTGGTCTTGGCAGACATTTGCCCTCTACTAGTTGTGACAAAACAATACTGTGGTTGTCATATACTGTATACTCATGTAGCGCTATGTAGAGAGGTGATTCTAATACTTGGCCCCTCTCCCTGTAGCTAGTACGTAGCGAAACCAAAATATGAAAAGCTGTGAAATAATATCTTAGCAAAGGCAAGCTCTGGTATCGCATCAGGCTATGCAAGTGTACCTCATAAAGTGATATTATTATAGTGTAGTTATGAGCACAGATTAGTTTTAAACTAATTAACTCTCTTCCCATTCAACTCTCCTACAGGTACCATCTGACATGGCCAAACACCAGTCCAATGCCAGCCGAAACAACTCTCCATCCGACCACGGCTCTTCAGACCACCCTCCCAGCTGACATCCAGAACCCCACCATACACAGTAGCCCCACTCAGCAGGCTGTGTTTGTGGGTGAGACAGCCAGCTTCCTGTGTGAGGTAACTGGCAAGCCACGACCGGAAATCACCTGGGAGAAACAACTGAAGGGCAAAGACAACATTGTCATGCGACCGAATCACGTCCGAGGGAACGTTGTGGTCACCAACATTGGCCAACTTGTCATTTACAACACGCAGCTTCAAGATGTTGGAATCTATACGTGCACGGCCAAAAATGTGGGAGGAAGTGCATCTTCTCACTTCCCTTTGGCAGTAATCAAGAGAGAGGCTAAGGGGAAGGAAGCCGAAGGAAATAATACTAATCTGCCCTTCCCACCTGCAGAGTGCTTGAAAAGTCCAGACACCGACAACTGTGGAGAAGAAACCATAAGCTGGTACTACGAATCAAACAGGAACAACTGTTTCACCTTCACTTACAGTCAGTGCAATAAGAACCGGAACCATTTCGACAGCTATGATACCTGTATGCTGTCATGCGGGGGAGAGGTGGCAGCTCCTTGTAGCCTGCCCAGCCTTCAGGGGCCATGCAAAGCCTACGAACATCGCTGGGCCTACAGCAACACCCTCAAGAAGTGCCAGTCTTTTGTCTACGGAGGCTGCGGCAGCAACGAGAACAACTTTGAGTCCAAAGAAGCCTGCGAAGGGATGTGCCCCTTTCCCAAGAACCATAATTGCAAACCGTGTAAGCCTCGAGGCAAGATGATGGCCAGCTTCTGCAGGAGCGACTTTGTCATCCTGGCACGGGTCACTGAGCTGACGGAGGAGCAGGAGTCAGGTCACGCTCTGATGACGGTGGAAGAGATCCTGAAAGATGAGAAGATGGGTCTTAAGTTCTTTGGCAAAGAACCATTGGAGGTGACTCTTCTGAATATGGACTGGAACTGCCCCTGCCCAAACATCACCGTAGCCGAGAGTCAGCTCATCATCATGGGGGAGGTTCACAACGGGATGGCCGTCCTGCAGCCAGACAGCTTTGTAGGCTCCTCCAGCGCCCGTAAGGTTCGGAAGCTTCGTGAGATTTCCCACAAGAGAAGCTGCGGTTTGTTTGAGTTGCCTGGCACCCAGTAGGGACTCACTGATGCCGGAGAAGCCGCACCAGTCCGAACTGTCGCTTCTTGCAGAACGTAGTCATAAAATCGAAGACTGAAAAAGAGATCAAATCCCAGATATTTTATGAAATTGTTATATACATCATCTTAATATGTGTTGTTCTTTATTTGTGGCCTAAAATGGACGTTACGCCTCAGTTTTGTCTAACAGAATCAATAAGCTTTTTGGTTCCTTTCATCTGGAATCATTTGCAATCCAGGATATGTATGTGAACTACTCTATATTTATTTTTCTCTTATTTCGTATAGAGCAGTGGATACAGTAAATACAGAATATATCGCTCAAGTACACAGAGAACATCTATATATTTTCATGCTCTCTGTGATGTATTAGCATCCATTAATATGGAATGACGCTGAATGAATAAAGATCATTGAGAAGATGTTATGGATGGTTGTGATCTTTACTGATGTTCCTTGTAAAGTTGACCGTGAAGGCAGTTCACGTTCCATCTGAGATTTATGTCTTTTATTGCACGCACGCACACACAAACTGGGCCTTGTCTGGCCTTCAAATCTGAAGCGGGTCACATTCCAGCCCAGCTGTGGAGGCCTGTGGAGCTGTGTGTGGTGTAGTGTTGTGTCTGGGTTTGGGGCCCTCACATTGCACACACCCCACTGGCCATCCTTTGGCCTTGTGCGGCCCCTTTCATGTGCAAGAGGCCAGGGTGAAGGGGAAGAGGAGGAGGCGGTGGAAAAGAGGGATGTTGGGTGATTCACTCTCTTGGGCCACATCTGTGTTCAAGGGACACAATAAGAAAGGAATGGATCATGGCTACTCAAGAAGGATGTCACACCTGTATTTAGATTTAGATAGTGTCCTGTTCAATATTAGGCCAAAATGTTGTCGAGGAAGAGATTAGCACATTATAATGCAACAACAATACAAACGGGAAACAACATAATCTCCCTCACTCATATCTTTAGCTACCGAATGTTTACCCCCTTCCCCCCATGCCTTTATGTCCCCCACGCTCACCCCTCTTCCTCACCCATCTACCCACTTAGTCCGTCAAAGACCCAGCCTTTTGTGATGACCTCTGACCCGCCTAATGAAAAAGAGGCCACCAAGAAAAGCACCACTTTCATTAGAGCTGCTGACAAGTGACTAGCTAAGCTCCACACAAACCCCTTGATGCTCAGCTCCTCACATCAACAGCACCAAGTTCACATCGAGACCACCAGCTAGGCCACCCGCCCGCCAGACAGACCATAATAATGAGCCTGACAAGTGCAGACACAATGCCCTCAGTGACACCGTATGGAGGAGGAACTTGGACTTTGAAGGTACTTCATAATACACAATCAACCCCCCTAGCCATATATTACACACACTAGTATGAACCAAATGACTGCTCGTTACTTGTCAACTAAAAATGAGATAAAACATATGCATGCATGCAGCTACTCTATTCTTTAGAGTTGTGTTTTTTTTTTCATTAAAAACAAATCTTACCAATAATACAAACGCGCTTGAACTGCAATTTGTAAGGTTGTCCACTAGGAGGCAGTATTTTCTTCAGTTGGGTTGAGAGCCCCAGAATGAAACAGACGGTAAACGGTACAACTACAGTATAAGCATATCACTCAATACCGTCAATGCACAGCTTCACTTTTCTTATTTTTTCTAATTTTCTTTTCATACATAGCTATAGCACATTGTTAATCAGACTGTATTTAAATTTATTTTTACACAACATTATGACAACTTGCACAATATATGAGATGTATCACATATTACTGCATTTTACTGAGATAATAATGTCAGAGAGTATTAATTTACCAATATTATTATTGTGGTTGTAGTGTGCAGTAAAGTAACTATTACAGTATTTTGGTTTCTTCAGTTAATTACATCAGTGAGTTCCTATACAGTGGAACACGGGGTTACGAACTTAATTCGTTCCGTGACCCCGGGGGTTTGTAACCCGGAATATTTATAAACTGAGGTAATGTTTCCCATTTAAATGAATGGAAATACAATTAAGCCATTCCAGCCGCATTTATCTTATCTTGATCGTTGTGGAGTTAAAAATTAATACCGTGCAATATTGAAACAGGTAAAAACAATTTGTGAAGATGCGCTAACAGTGGGTGTGCTTTCAAATTACTGTGCAGTGCCTTAGCCTTATTGGGTGCTGCGATGTTTATGTTCACTGTGGTTACTGCATGCCCTAAATGGCCACCACCTCCCACAATGCAGCACACCCTTTGCAATGAATTGTGGGAGGGGGCTGCCATTTTTGCCAAAAAACAAAGATACTGTACCTAATACCAGAAATAGTAAAATAGTTAATTTTAGGGATAGAATAATAATTCATTTTAATTTGTATTCACAATTACTTTGTTAGTCAGTAAAATAAATAAAACAGTTAAATGTACAGTATTATGTAGAATTGTTTATTTTACCGATAAAATAGCAATCCATTTTCATTTTTAAACATGGATAATTGTCTATAGCTAATTATAATTTACTCATTATTTATACCCATTATTGATTTATTTAACATAATTTATTTCTCAAGATTTTACTTTGTAAAGTGATTCTATTTCTACTTCATCAACAATTTATTTAATAAAATAAGTACTTTTTTAAAATGTAGATTTAAAATTGTTTATTTGCATGTGATTTATAATTGATTACAATCTAATAAATTAGCCAATAGTTTATTCAAACAAATGAATAAAAATAACACAAATATATAAGACATTAAATATATATGTAAATATTTATTTCAACAATGAAATACTAATGATAATCAACATCAGATCATTGGTCCCTCCCTACTCCCTCCTGAGGACGAGCTTGGACCCGCCACGTCCCGGTCACCACCTTTTCCAGCTCCTTCCCTCAGGTTGGTAGCGCTTTCACTCCTTAATGACTCTCTGCACTTGTGTTTTTATGTTCTTAATGTATATTTTTGTAATAGTGGCTTGTTTGCTGTGAGACTAGTGGGGCTCCTACTATCAGAGACAAATTCTTTGTGTATTTTAACATACTTGGCCTGTAAAGATGATTCTAAATTCTGATAGTTAAATTTCATTTTTAGATTTTATTTATAATAAATTAGATTATAACAAATAAAGCAATTATTTGATAAAATCCTCTGCAGCCCACCAAAACATCAACACGAGACTAACCTCAGTTCCCAAATATATATATTTGTTAACCAGAATAAATGTATTAACATGAAAATACTGTTTAAAAATATAATCAATTATCTCTTTCTGAACTATAATGTAAACATTTTTATCCATCAACAAAAATTGACAAATTGAACAATGCACTATGAACAAGTTTTTAGGACTCTTCTGGATTATTTGTGACGGAGAAAGGAAAAAAAAAACAGTTAACGGTGAACATAAATTGTCTTTTAATTGGAGACAGCTACAAAAACTACCAGTGTTGTACAATCCAACACAAAGTGATCCTTTCTGATTACTAGAACAAAAGAATAAAGATCAAGTCTGTTTTTGAGCAAGTTTGCAAATAAATGAAACACAAAATAAGTGGCCTGCAAAATGCCACAGGTAAAAAGGCCAACAAGTGCCCATATTACTGGAAAACAAGGGTACAGTACAATATTCCTCAAAGAAGAGTAAATACTCATACAAATCACAGTTGTCATCATATGCAACACAGACAATTTGACTATTGTTATATAGTCTAGAGTTCAATAGAAGGGACTTTTACATCATTGTAGGGACTGACTGCTCACATTAAATCTCAGCAAACCCACCCTCAAGCCAAAGGAGTTCTTTTTTAACCCTGAGGAGGATAACGGGTGCAGTCTGTGGCATAGCTGGGATCCAATCTGCGATCAGGCCTGCTCGCTTGGCACCACCACCAGTGAGTTTAGTTGGGGACGAGTTCCACCATTCAGTGAGGAGCAGCTGGAGAGTCTCAGCAAGTATCCCGCACACACAGATTAACGTGCAACCACAACGGCAATGCAGTTTGACCGGCCAGAAAACACCATAGGGCCATGACGCATGCAAAGCACAAGTGCTCTTTAAAATGTGAAAGTTTGAAAAAATATGTGAAAAGAAGTGAGAGAAAAAAAAATCCAATCCATTGGGTCATGTTTTCTGTCACTAAAATAGCGAGCAAGCAAGCTAACATACTGTAGGTTAGTGTTTCCCAAACATCATGCATCCACGGCACATATTTTATATATATTTTCACCGCACACTACCAAAACAAATGTCATTAAAAAATGGTGTCATGTACCTTCTGATATTTAGAGGATTTACATTTAATTGTTTGCATACAGGCGGCACGGTATGTATATATATATATATATATATATATATATATATATATATATATATATATATATATATATATATATAAAACTATTATTATTATTATGAACTATTATAAAATTATATATACAGATAGATAGATAGCTGTAAAATGGCTATTTGGATTGAAACTGCTTTTGCTTTGTTTTGCAGGCCAGGCACTTATTTGTGCAATTTAAATGTTTCTAGAAAGAGAATATTAATTCATATGCTGTCCCTACTAGAGTTTCAAAAACAGCATCTGGTCTCAACCAGGCCTTTCCTCATTGAAGCAACGCGTGCAGTCCCTCTAAATAGAATTCTTTCTGCTCTCGGCCACAATGACCTCACAGGTCCTGTTGCCGTGGTAGCAGCAGGACAGATAGACCTCCCTCTTTGTGAAATGCTATGAAGGTGTGCAGACACTGGAGGGAGTCCTAACTTAAATGTTGAGTGGAAGACTGAAAAAAAATACTGCTTCGACTTTGAAGTCTAAATTGAGTGAATCTCCTCCAAGGTCAGTTTTCTCTGTAGAGATGAAAAAGGAACATATTGAACTATTCCAAATTGGTACTGTATCACTTTTATAGTGTCAGCTATATACTAAATAGTTGTGTGGACACTTCCCATGTTAGTCTGTTACAAAATAGACTTAATTGGAGCACAATGTTGGGTTTGGAGGAAGCAAGAAAACGATTGCAGTTTCTTTGTCATCTCGTGAAACCAGTTCAGCACAATTCAAGCTCCTCTGCTGCACACGTTGACCTAATCTGAGCACATCATGAGGTCGTGCAGAATTTTCAATGTCATTCCCTCGTTAACATAATCATTATCATCAGCGTTAAATTGTCATTGGGTGCTGTTGATGCGTGGTGTGACCTTTAGGTCGAACATTTTATGACTCAGATGTCCTCCTGGGATGTCAGGCTTCTTTGTTTACATTCTAAATAGAATATCGAGCGACGTGGAAACAGGTTTGTTAGACCCTTTTTCAAAAGGAGTATTGCATAAGTGTTCATTACTTGAAACGGAAGGGAATGCCTGCTGCGCCTCTCAACGACACAGGTAGTCAGTCAGGGCTATTTTTGGACTCCAGTCAGGTTTGTGCATCATGAGAGAGTATGAAAATTATTCATTGTTTTCATTATGTGTTGTGGAGAGGTTTGCTTCATGTTTGGGTGGCAGAAATACCTGTTTTATTTTTTTATTTTTATTATGTTAGAGATATAGAGGAATGAAGGCTACTGTAGAAAGGGGAAACTGAATAATTTATCAGGTTTGTTTAGAGAGGGGGAGATGACTAATGAGTGATCAAAAGGTAAAACTAAAGATTAATCATGGAGTGTACAATGGCTCTGTGTGATGGCCCTGCCTATGCAAACGTGTGTTTACTTATACGTGAGCGGGCAGCAAAGCAAATGCCTCTAAGCTGACTGCGGCTGACATCCTCACGTGCGGCTCACGCCAAATGAAGACTCGTGTGGTTGTGTGTACATTCGTCCTGAGCAGCTTAGGCAGCATCACATGACACTTGACCTTTGACCTCTGCTGTTTCCTCCTGCTCCAGTGAGAAAACCCTATTCCAAATGTATCCGTATAGCTAAGAAAACAAGACTGAGTGGGTTTGAATATTATTAAAAACAAATAGGAAAGTATACTTCCGGAACTCGAGCTGACGCTTCTTAAGGACGTTCTGAAGCGGGCCGCACCTGCCGAAGGACTGTTCAGTAGGCTGTTTGAATAGAGCGCTGCAATAGGGAATCACATTGAAATTTAGCCCGAGGACATCACTCCGCCTGATCTGTTGCCATAACAACTGCGGCCGGAGCAGGGTGAAAAAGTTGGTGAATTAATTATTGAATTTAAACCATGACTGACACTTTAAACTTTAACACACTTAAATCTATACTGTATAGTGCTGTCCAAAAGCCTGAGATTAGATTTGTTTCAGTAGTTATAATGAGCATTTTGCGTCACAAATTATTATAACAGCTCACTAAAATGATCACAGATTTTAATGAGATATGTAAAAAAACAGTTTAAATGAGACGTTATTTATTTAATTTGATACAATTTAAATGACTTCCCGTGTGTCTTAATAACATTTCCGTGACATGCTTTTGTCAAAATACGCCCGGGGATCAAGAATTATAGTATACGTTACACACCCTGTTTTAGGGCCTTGCTAAAATCAGCCGATTTTGAGGGGCAAATCCTGTTTCATGCAAAGGAGCCAGTTCTCATTCCGCCGCCCCTTTTACTGTGTGGTGTACCAAAGCTGAGTGCGTCTTTCTGTGTTTGGGAGTAGCTGGACTATCCACTTGAAGGGGTAGTTTGCAATCCGGGCTGACCTGTTACCTTGTTACAGAGAAGCACCTTAATCGTAATTGAGTGTTGCTATAAGAATAATTAACTACCAACCGAATTAGCAACACTAGTATCTGATTCCTTTTTAAATGTTTATTTTCTCAAGCCCATGTGACCCTAATCGTGAACCTTTATCTCTGAGCGCAGTAAACAATCTTAATTACTGTATGTAGACAATGACAGAACTTGTATTTCTTTCTGTTGCAGTGACAAATGGAACCAGACACATAAACCCCACCTGTGGGAAGGAATGAACGCAACATGCCAACTGGTGAGTAAAACAAGAATCCTACAGCAGAACAGCAACCAGGATATTAAAGAACAAGATAACCGCAATAAATAAAAGGAAAGAGGAACCAAAGAAACAGGGCATTCTGAGCAAATTAAAAGAAAAGTCAAATCAGTGGAAGTGTTTTAAATTATTTTTTATTTTTTTTAGCTCAAAGGTATTTTATGGGTATACAGTATTTTATTAATGGAACAAATTTTGAGTACAATTTAGGAAATCTGTATTGTATCCATTGTATCTATTCAACTGAGGTATCCAACGTGACAGGTGCAGAGTGATTATTATATATATATATTTTTTGCGCTGATGACTCAGAAAGTCCATTACAGATTTGAAGTGAGAGGAGTGGCCAGCACATATCAGTGTACACTGCATGCTTATGCGACACTTGTTACTGTTACATAAGCAGTGTGTGTGTGTGTGTGTGTGTGTGTGTGTGTGTGTATTGTAAGGGGGGTTGACTTCACTGCCACCTTACAGTGCTCGTATCTCAAATATGTGCTCGCAAGTCAAAGCAAAAAATAGCCAAACAGTGGCTCATATCTTGAAAAACGTGTAAGTCGAGTCATTCGTATCTCAAGGCCTCACTGTGTGTGTATATATATATATATATATGTATATATATATATATATATATAAAACAACACCTCTCAGAATGATGCTACGCAACCTCAGTACAAATCAATCATTTAGAGCCATGTCCCCATTACAGTATGTTCCAAAGGCCAGGGGTGGTTGATATTTTCCTGGTTGCAGCAGAATCTGTGGATGGGGCATTAGGTGCAACTCTTTTTGCTCTAAATCAATAGAGGTCGTTAGGGCCTCTCTCTGTCTCCATTCCATTGTAATGCAGCACAGAGCACTGCACACACAGCTTCGACAAAGCCTGCTTGTACTCTTGCAAACCTTGAGCTGGAAGCCTTTGCGGCAGAGGTCTATGACCTCACTCATTCTGTTATTTTTTTTGGACCTACAAAGCACATGCATAGAGAAGACAAGTCCATTGTAGTAGTCGCTGTGAAAATATGAACATCCACTGAGATGCAATACGTCATGTTTACGGATTTAAGATCATGTTCTGTGGCATAGAAGGTTACAAAAATACGAGACACGCATGTTCACACTGCCCTCCAATTGAGGGTGTCATGCTCATGGCCTTGATGCGACAAAAGCGGCAGACAATGAATACAGTGCTGCCCCACACGGTGTCAGCGCATGTATCCTAGATAATTGTGGATTGAATTAAATAGAACTAAATGTATGCGTCTAGCTTTGTGAAGTCTTTGAAGCGAGGAAACTCAATATTTACAGTAACCATTCATAAAGTTTTCACACAAAGAGAGAAAACTGTATGAAATGTTGGCACGGTGATTTAGTGGTTTGCACTTCTGCCTCACAGTATTGAGATTTTAGGTTCCAGTCTTAGCTCTGGCCTTATTGTGTGGAGTTTGCATCTTCTCCCTGTGCTTGTGTACTTGGTTTTCTCCAGGTACACTGGCTTCCTCTCACAAAACGTTCATTGACCACCCTAAATTCTCATAGGTGTAAATGTAAATGCTTGTTTTTCTACAGTATGTGTTTTCTGCGATTGACTGGCGACCCGACCATACCCAGCCTTTCGTCCAAAGTCAGCTGGGATAGGCTCGAGCTCACCTGTGACTGTAGCGAGGATAAGCGGTACAAAAAATGGATGATGGATGAAATGCATGCATCCCATCACATTTGAACAGGACTAAATTACAGCAACAATCATGCCCGAAACATTCCAAAACTAGCAAATCTTGTTGCAATACACACCACAAACACATAGCAACAAATGCATTCATGATTTCCATAATTGTAAAGGGGTTGGGTTATGAGATTAGGTTTACAGCCTATAAATTAGTAATGTAAATAGTAGTAATAATAATAATGTTATTTACAGTACATACAATAGCACCTTTCAAAACAAAGAGACTAATGATGGTACACATGCCTGACTTCAGTGCAGGCAGCAATGGGTTCAGTTGTCACTCAGTGACAATGTGAATCTGAGTGTGAATGGTTCTGTTTCTATATGCCCTTTGATTGACTGGCAAACAGTCCAGGGTGCAGTTCACTTTTCGCCCCAAAGTCAGCTGGGAGAGGCTCCAGCTCCCAGTGACCCAGGACAGGTGCTATAGAAAATGGATGGATGATATTAAAGAAAATGATTCTGTATTCTGTGTACTATTAACTACAGCCCAAGTATAATTTGATCAAATCTTCGCCATATAATAATCTATAGTTTGTGCTTGTGTTTCTTTTCTCTTCAACACATTATTATTATTACTATTATTGCTATTATTATTATTTTATTATGATCGAAATGTTGGTTCTGAGTTGAGTGGTAAGTCCTCAGTTGGGCAGAAAACAGTTTGTTACATCCCCATGTAAAGCAGTGGTGCTGTGCAGTCGTCGCTGTAGAGACCAAAGCAAAAAAACAGAACAGAATTGGGCTTTAGCAATAATGCCTCTGTATGTGTGTGTATTTGTGTGAGTGTGTGTGTGTGTTTGTGTTTGTATGTGTGCGCATGCTGAGCCAGGCCTCTCATTATGTGCAACGTAATCTGAGCTTTCGGGGCCCGAGCAGACCCACCGATTGAACTACACGGTGGTCGAGCACTAGTGCCATGCCCCCTGTGCCCCCGCACTGTCTTTCCTGTGCTTTCACTCTGCTTAGCTCTGCAACTCTGATTATACAGCCAAGAGGGCGGGGTGGACGTTTGTTGTAGAGGTGTGGTGGAGGTTTGACTCGATCAGAGGAGTTGAGTTTAGCAAGCTTAAGTTTGCCTTTCCCTCTTTTTTTTTTTTTTTTTTTTTTAAGAGCATCTGCTTTTATCATCAAGGAACAATAATATCTAATCGGTGTTAGTATCAATTCTACTGCAAGGCACAATTTTGGTTTCCATGGACTCTCGGTCCATAGAGGTTTTCAATCCAACCGAGTCCTGATTATACACAATGTGTGACGTACTGATTTATCCATTTATGAACCTTACTTCCAAAATCAAATACTTTTCTGAGACTTTTCTTTTTCCTATCTATTGAAAGTAATCCACGACTGTATATGGGGAACGTCACGTGACCAAAATGGGATAGCTGACTTTCTGTGCATGCTACGCTAACGAGCACGAATGGTTTGATTACATGATTGTTTGAAGCCAAACTTGCTCAAATGTTATTTTCTTTATGGCTGATGTCTTAAGATAAAAGTTAAATGCATGTATACCATTTATTTATAAAAATATGATATATGTAAATATTAGCAAAACTCACACATTGAATATTGCAATCTATGTTGGCTCTGTAGGCGACGTCAAATGTTTAAAAAAAGACATTGTAGACCTTTAAAGTCCCTACTGTTGCTTTGATCCAATCTCCTTTGCCATTCACCCGGAACCATATACCAGATTAGTTGTACAGTGGTGTCTTGAGATAACGCGTGATTCGAGTTACGAATTTTTTTAAGATACGAGCCATCATTCGGATGATTTTTTTTGCTTTCACTTGCAGGCGCAGACTTGATATACTAAACTGACTTTATAATAAGCAACACTTTGGCAAATGGTGAACAATTTTTCCCCAAAAAACGCTTCAAGCTGTTTACTGCCACTCCTGGTTGAATTTTTCTGTCAAACTAAACATAGAACAAAGAGAATTGGAGTCAAATGACACTAGTGATCATGTTGGATTGGCGCAACGGCGCCCTATGCGGAAGTTGAAGATGAAGTCTAAAAATAGATCGTGCATGCAATAATGGATAAATAAAAGTAGCGTGCGGTATGTCGATCATTGTAACAGAGTAAAATTATCGATTCTTCTTAACATAAATCTTTTCCTTTCGGCTTGTCCGGTTAGGCGTTGCCACAGCGTGTCAACCTTTTCCATATAAGCCTATCTCCTGTATCCTCCTCTAACACCAACTGCCCTCATGTCTTCCCTCACGACATCCATCAACCTTCTCTTTGGTCTTCCTCTAGCTCTCTTGCCTGTCAGCTCCATCCTCATCATCCTTCTACCAATATACTCACTATCTCTCCTCTGGATGTGTCCAAACCATCAAAGCCTGCTCTCTCTAACTTTGTCTCCAAAACATCTAACCTTGGCCTTCCCTCTTACAAGCTCATTTCTAATCCTATCTAACCTGGTCACTCCTAGAGAGAACCTCATCATCTTCATTTCCGCCACCTCCAGTTCTACTTCCTGTTGTCTCTTCAGCGCCACTGTCTCTAATCCGTACATCATGGCTGGCCAATTTTGCCCTTCATCCTTGCAGAGACTCTTCTGTCACTTAACACACCTGACACCTTCCTCCACCCGTTCCAACCTGCTTGGAGCCATTTCTTCACTTCCTGACCACACTCACCATTGCTCTGGACTGTTGACCCCAAGTATTTAAAGTCCTCCACCCTTGCTATCTCTTCTCCTGTAGCCTCACTCATCCCCCTCCACCCCTCTCATTCATGCACATATATTCTGTTTTATTTTGGCTAATCTTCATTCCTCTCCTTTCCAGTTCATGGCTCCATCTTTCTAACTCCTCCTCCATCTGCTCCCTGCTTTCACTGCAAATCACAGTGTCATCTGCGAACATTATGGTCCTCGGGGATTCCACTCTAACCTCATCTGTCAGCCTATCCATCACCACTGTAAACAGGAAGGGGCTCAGGGCAGATCCCTGATGTAGTCCTACCTCCACCTAGAATTCCTCCGTCACACATACAGCACACCTCACCGCTGTTCTGCTGCCCTCATACATGTCCTGTACTATTCTAACATACTTATCTGCCACTCCAGATTTCAGCATGCAGTACCACAGTTCCTCTCTGGGTACTCTGTCATAGGCTTTCTCTAGATCTACAAAGACACAATGTAACTCCTGCGACCTTCTCTGTACTTTTCCATCAACATCCTCAAGGCAAATAATGCATCCGTAGTACTCTTTCTAGACATGAAACCATAGTGTTGCTCACAAATACTCACTTCTGTCCTGAGTCTAGCCTCCACCACTCTTTCCCATAACTTCATGGTGTGGCTCATCACCTTCATTCCTCTATAGTTCCCATTGCTCTGCACATCACCCTTGTTCTTAAAAATGGGCACCAGCACACTTTTCCTCCATTCCTCCGGGATCTTCTCAGCCACAAGAATTCTGTTAAACAACCGGATCAAAAACTCTACAGCCACCTCTCCTAGATGCTTCCATACCTCCACAGGAATGTCATCAGGACCAACTGCCTTTCCATTTTTCATCCTCTTTAGTACTTTTCTAACTTCCCCCTTACTAATCATTGCTACTTCCTGGTCCACCACAATTCCCTCTTTTAGTCTTCTTTCTCTCTCATTTTCCTCATTCGTAAACGTCTCAAAGTATTCTTTCCATCTATCCAGCACTCTATTGCCACCAGTCAACACATTTCCATCTCGATCCTTAATTACCCTAACCTGCTGCACATCCTTCCCTTCTCTAATCCCTCTGTCAGGCCAACCTGTATAGATCTTTTTTCTCCTTCTTTAGTGTTCAACCTGGCATACATATCATCATATGCCTCGTTTGGCCTTTGCCACCTCTACATTCGCCCTACGTAGCATCGCTATGTATTCCTTTCTCCTCTCCTCGGTCCTCTCAGTGTCCCACTTCTTCTTAGCTAACCTCTTTCCTTGAATGATTTACTGTACTTTGAGGCTCCACCACCAAGTGTCCTTCTCCCCTTTCCTATCAGAAGATACACCAAGTACTGCCTGTCTCTCTGATCAGTAGTGGTCCAGTCTTCTGTGTTTGGTGTAGTTACCTCCAGCTCATTTCCATTACCTCCAGCTCATTTCCAAAATTAATTGCCTAAAGTTTTCTTGGGTGACTCATCCTCACCACAATAGTGAGACATGTCAAGGCAGGCTTATTTGTATACAATAACCCATAATCACAAAAGCGTCTCAAAGTGCTTTACAGGCCCAGAGTTCACAAAGATTGACGACATCCCCTAATCTAACCACCACAACCGGGCAAGGAAAAACTCATAAAACATATTTGGGGGGAAAAAAGTAACTGTAACTGTCTTCATAACTCCATAACCACCACTTGTCCTATCTGACGTAACTGATCATAATCATTGACATAAAATAAGGTTAGTTACTTTGTTCCAAGTGCACAATCTCAAATTAACTCTCTCTCTCTGTGTGTGTGTGTGTGTGTGTGTGTGTGTGTGTGTGTGTGTGTGGTACCAGTAAAAAAATAATAATTTTGCACAAGAAATATGTATAATGGTATTATATCAGCTTCATCTTTAGGAGCATTTGAAGCGAATTCTCATATAATCTGTAGCTTTTGGTAGCTAACGGCAGCCTTGAAAAGTGACCTTGTTTCTTCTTAGCAGAACTGGGTCTCTCTTCTCCAGAACTGAGCGTTTGCATGCATATTATTGTGCAACATGTCACGTGAATGTGTGTCTCGAGGTGGGGCTGGTTGTTGTACCCCAGGGGACCTCACCGCCTCTTTTCACGAGCTCCCGTGTTCACTTTCTTTGTACAGAGTGTAATTGGAGCGACTCAGTGTGGTGCGCTCTGGGGAGTATATTAATTTGTTGCCACTTCAGCCCAACTGCAGTTTCACTTCAAAACCAGATGCATGTATGGCTTTGGGAAGGTGTTTGTGTTGTATATTTTCATAAATCAATTGTTGATTGATTTATGAAAGCAATTGTTGCCAATTCTACTTCAACAATTGGAGCAATTGTTGAAGTAGAATTGGGGTTAAGATATCATTGATTGTCTTGCTTTCTCCCTCACCGCACCTTGGTACTGGCGTGTGTCTATGTGTTAGTGTGAGAGCAGCAGTTGGCAGAGCACACTGTTTGTGAGTCAGCTGAATCTCTTCCACTTGGCACAGCATGACATTTGAGGGAGCGAGAGAGGCAGCAACCAGGCTCATGATAGAGGCTAAGCAGGACAAAGGCCACCGGTCTAAGTTGCCTTCCCAAAGTCTTGATGGCTTTTGCTGCTAAAATGATCACTCTATTTTACTGAGTCACAAACAAGTCATGTAAGAGTGCTAGCTATGGTGACAGTGAGCTTCACTACAAAAAGCAGTTTGGCAGATAGTGAGCAATTCTTCAAAAGGGAGGCACAGTGCTTTGTTGCCACTCCCAGGTTAAGTTTACTTTAAAACAAAGAAAATGGCATGTGTATTTAAAAGCACATTAACTTTGTCTTGCAAAAGTCAGCTAGCTTAATGCTAACACACAAAGCAAAAACAAAAAAAAAAAAACATACACAGCGTAAGAAAACTGGCATCAATGTCACAGGAATTATAAACCTTGAAAGAACTATTTGAATGCAAGCTGTGGCAACACATGCAGACAGAGCATACAACAATACTCACAGGCTTACATTCGTTATCCTCTGGAAAAAATGACTAATATTGAAGCTTAGTTGAGATGGTCTGGTGTTTCATCAACAAATATATGTGTGATATGGCTGTGTAAGTTATACTTCTGGCGGCACGGTGGATGACTGTTTAGAGCATTGCCTCACAGTTCTTAGGAGCGGGGTTCAATACCAAGCCCCGCCTGTGTGGAGTTTGCATGTTCTCCCCGTGCCTGCGTGGGTTTTCTCCGGGCACTCCGGTTTCCTCCCACATCCTAAAAACGTGCATGAATTGGAGACTCTAAATTGCCCGTAGGTGTGAATGTGAGTGCGAATGGTTGTTTGTTTGTATGTGCCCTGCGATTGGCTGGCAACCAGTTCAGGGTGTACCCCGCCTCCTGCCTGATGATAGCTGGGATAGGCTCCAGCACGCCCGCGACCCTAGTGAGGAGAAGCGGCTCAGAAAATGGATGGATGGATGGATGGAAGTTATACTTCCCCCTGGTGGCCAAGTTGCACACATCAGAATGAGCAGCACATTGAATTATCATGATGCACAAACTGTTTGATTCTTTACATTCTAGTTAAATTGTTGTATTAAATTATGGTTTATAAAGTAAAATACTGTACAGTGGTAATTCTCATACTAAAAACATGTTACAAAATCTTTCGTTGGTGATCTTTGGGTTCCTTGAACGGATTAATGGCATTCCCATTCATTTCAATGGGGAAAGATGATTTGAGATTCGAGCGTTTGGAGTTACGAGTGTGATCACTAAACAAATTAAACTAGTTGGTCAATGTACCACGGGAGGAATTCTTTTTAGGCAACAAATGAATAGAATATCATAGGTTTTTTTTGTGTATTCTTTTGTTAGAACTTTATACAACAAATGTAATGATCGTGATATCTGACTTTTTTTTTTTTTTTTGTGAGTGAAATAATCAGGATGCAAGTGAATGTGAGAGAAAGTGCTATTTTTGTGTTCTGCAGCGTTCCTGTGTGCACACACCTTTGTTTGGCTGTTCACCACTAAAGAATCAAGTGAAAGCCAAACCACATGCACTATCTTTTCATTCTCTGGGTTTGTTTCTCCATTTTATCTGACAATAGAATAGCTGATGATTTGCGCGCTACTATTTTTAGTAGAACATACAGGCTCATCTAAACTTACTGCAGCTGGAAAGACAATGTGAGAGGAGCTGAGGAGAGACGGGTGTGGTGTGTATCCTCAGGGTGTGTGGATCATGTCAGATCAGTTTGACCTGCTTTTTTTTTTTTTTTTTTTTCCCCACAAATGTTGTGCAATATCTTGTGAAATGTTCCAGATGGAAAAGTTCGCTATCTTAAAGATCAGCAGAAAGCCCAAGTCGGGTTTTCTATATGGCCTTTTGTTTAAAGTAGCATACTGTACAACTCTTTGATAAACTAAAAGCTCCATAACCAGAAGAAGAAATTAAATTGGAGGGACTAGCGTGATTTACGAGTGATGAGTTACGAATTAGGAATTATGTTGTGGAATTTGATCAGTTTGCCGACAGTGGTTATAAAAAGTCTACACACCCCCTGTTTAAATGCCGGTTTTCCCCAAAAACTTTGAATCCAAGATTAATCATTTCAAACCCTTTTCCGCCATTAACGTAACCTATAGCCAGAGGTGGGTAGGAACGCGCTACATTTACTCCGTTACATTTACTGAAGTGCATTTTGGATAAATTGTACTTGTCAGAGTATTTTTAATGCAGCATACTTTTTATTTTTACTTGACTATTTATGTTAAGAGGAAACGGTACTTTTACTCCATGACAATGATCTACATGCCGCTCGTTAAATTTATTTATCAATTATTACTTATTTATCTTTTTTTTTTTTGTGCGATCTGTTTAGGCTACAACTTCTGCATTGGGCGCTGTTTGCGCCAGTACTAACGTAATCGCTAGTGATGTTTAACTCTAGTTCACCAATCGAAGGACACAAAACAGTCACATGACCGCAGACAATGTCTTCTATTGGGCTTCGCGGGCTTAGATATAAAAACTAGAGATGCCAGCCCAGCTCATCAACGTGCATACGTGGTGGCCATGTTGGGAAGGTTGTGGTTCCCATAGCAGACTACAGGGCACGACTGTATTTACATTTCAGATGACAAAAACAACTTTCATGCATTGTAATATTTCCAGCATGACGCTGCCGCCAATACGCTTCACTGTGTTATTGTCTTTACGCCAAAGATACCTTTTGGAGTTATGGCCAAAAACATATCACATTTGCACACATTCTGTATGTTTGGGAGATGTTTTTATTGATCTGTTGCTGTGCCTCAGTTTCGGTAAGTGCTGCACTATTACACTTCACAGTCTCTGCTTTGCTGCCTCTCGAATAAAATGGATCAGCTCGTTGTGGCTAAAAAACTAATGTTGAGAAGTACATTGACGAGACCATCCGTCTGGGTCTCATTCTGACTCATGCGTTCAATGCAGCATGGTTTTTACAGTTTTCTGAGGTACTATTTTGAACTGGAAAACTGAACGCTCCCAGCCAAGTATAAAGTAACAGCGGCATTAGGGCATATCCACACATTGTCAGAGAAATTGATTGATTTACAATTATTAATTGTTTGGCTGATTTAGGAGTAAATTGGCCTGCTCAGGAGCCAATCGCCCGATAAAACTGTGCTTTTGACCTGCGTCCTCATTGTTCCTTGACTGTTTTCAATGTCCTGTTAAGAGTGGTTGGCTGGAAGCTATATCAGTATTTCTCCAGGGACAAGCACTCTAAATGGTAGGTGGTGAAGAGGTGAGGGAGAAAGAATTTTGATCGATTTCTGCCCCGCATGAAAACAACACGGGTCACTCACAGACTGAATGAAGCTGGTCAACTGTGGCTGAAGCCACAAATCAGCAGAACCCAAAGTTGGGGTAAGATTTCCTGCCAAAAAATGGTAATGGGATTTTCACAGCAAATATCACAAATGTTGGTTGACTTTGAAAACTGTTATTTGTCACATCATAACTCAAAATATTTTTCTCACCCCAAAGACCCCAAAACAACTGCCAACCTGATATAACACAAGACTCAACCATGAACACACATTAGAAATGGTAAAACTTTGATGCAAAATTACAATGCAGATTATTTTTCATCTTTTTTTCCAGGTACTTGTTCAATATAAATAACACTGAAATTACAATAATTGGATAAAGTTATTTTTGATCAAATCTGAATAAAGATCTGACCTATTGTGGAAGTTATGTAAAAGTGCACAGAGTGGGTAGTGTGTCAAAAAGCACAGACAGTTTGCCTTATCTTCTCTTACGGCTCTGTTATGGATATTTTGCGAGAAAAGAGGCTAACGAAGGAGGCCTAAATCCTGGATACTGCCCTGTTGAATTATGTGACACATAATCAGCATATTTGAGTTAGATCCATGACTGAAAGTCAGGCAGTCTGCCCCCTGCTGCTTTTTACGACTGTTTTTTTTCCCCCTCACTCAGCTCTTGCAGGTTCCCCTTCTTAAAATTGACATTTTGTTCAGTTATGGCCAATACTTCTATACTATTAGTTAAGGAAAAAACACACACACACACATCTATACATTTTGTCTAATGACACCCAGGACACAAACAAACAAACAAAAACAAATAAACAAAAAAATAGCCTATAATCGGTGTCTGTGGTTTCCTCTGCGTAGGAGGGATGCTGCGAAATGATGATTGGTGTGTTCTGGTTCACTGAGAAGCCTGTGGTCTCGTGGCGACTTTGCAAATGCTTTTATTTTTCAGTGTGTCTGCGTCAACCCAACCATTAGCATGTCTCGTGTGTGTGGCTGTCAAGCTGTCGTGGATACGATTGCAGCATCAAATGCAGGGTGAGAGGAGGACAGCAGCTTATGGCCAAGCGGCAGCATTATATTTTCATGGACTTACATTTACATTTTACACGTGCACATCAGGTCAGAAACAATACTCATTATTATATGATTATTTCAGTTTGATAATCTAGCATGTAACCATTGTTTTTCTGCAATGTCACATTTATGTAGGAATGACGTAGATGAATGCCAAACAGTTGCTGTATTCTATTGTTTCAAACACACTCATTCCTCAATTTTCCTGCAGGATCACTCTTATAAAACAGCCCAACTCTTACCATCCATATGGCTTCCTGTTGCTGAATATGTCATGTGCTCTTCAGACTATAGAGTTCACTTATACAACACCAGTTTGTCTGTGGAGGACACTTGTACCACTCTTTCATTTGAGATGACTGTCTGTGCGTGCGTGAGTGGTGAGGTCGCTCAGAAATCATTCCAGAGTACTATTCAGCTGATGTGGTATGCAGGTCCACTCTCTTAATCCTTCAGAGGCCACAACATTGAACAAACCTCGATTGCCTCGATTGCCGGTGCGGGTAAGCGTCCAGTAATTGTACCGTCGCTTTTCTTTATTGCTTGTCCTCAGTGAGCTGGGTCCCAACCCGAGGCGGGGTACACCCGCCAGTTACTAGTCAATCGCAGGCTACAAATACACATGCAACCATTCACACCTATTTAGAGTCTTCAATGAACCTAACATGCATGTTTTTGGGAACTTGGAAGGATGAACACGCAAACTTCACACAGGAAGGCCGTAGTTGAGATCCGAACCCCGAACCTCGGAACTGTTATGAGGCATGCATGTTAACTGCCCACTGATGTATCGGTATAATATAATTTTCTACAATATATACAAAGTTAAATTCATAGATTTGTTTAAGAATACGTTATACATGTTTGAGGATAATTGCTGAAAAGGTAAAAAGACTGAGAACAATGCAGTACTGAATTGTGGCAATATAGTGTTCAACAGCTTTCTTTTTTTTTTTTTTTTTTTTTTTTTTTAACTATTTCTGCATTCCTGTTTTTTTTGGGAGCACAGCTAAAACAGTGCCCAGTGTCATCAGGCAACCGGCATGACTCCACCCTCACCCATATAAATAACAACTCGTAACTTACAGTATCTGACTATACAGACAAACGGTCAGATAAAACTATCTGATAAAATGACATAATATGTTTGCTATGTTTATTGGAGCGGCACGGTGGACGACTGGTTAGAGCGTCAGAATTGGAGACTCTAAATTGCCCGTAGGTGTGAATGTGAGTGCGAATGGTTGTTTGTTTGTATGTGCCCTGCGATTGGCTGGCAACCAGTTCAGGGTGTACCCCGCCTCCTGCCCGATGATAGCTGGGATAGGCTCCAGCACACCCGCGACCCGAGTGAGGATAAGCGGCTCAGAAAATGGATGGATGTTTATTGGATGATTTCAAAAATCTCGTTTAAATAAATGGCAGGTATCATTTCTACTTTTCAATGCAGATATCCTTAAACTCTCGTTTGTATTCTGTAGGACATCATAATTTTTTAGGTGAACCCGTTTCGATTCTTCTCTCATCAGCACTCCAAGCTAACCCCTTCATCATCACACCAGCAATCTATATTTTTATTTCCTATCCTCCTCTGACTTCTCATTGTTCTCTCTCACCATCTGCCTAATTCACCCTGCCACTCGTCCTCCGTCCCATGCTTCTTAGCGAGCTGCTGACGTCTGCAGTAGAGCTGGAGCGTGGCCAAGAACCTAAAAAAACATTTCTAATAAGATGCACGCACACGGAGACTGTTATGAGCACACATGCATTATACATATAAAACTGATGTGCTTACACATAATGTTACATCAGATAATTACCCTGTCAGGTAAATGTTACTCGTACACAGTTCTACACCCCTAAAAACTTAAGAATAAAAAGATTTGTAGGATTTTTGTTAAGGTAGGATTTTGGATACAGCCCTTGTATTGGATCTCATACAAATGTGAAGATGGAAAGTAACTTCTATTGTGGAAAGTGATTGTATAAAACATGTCACGTCAACATTATCACGCAACGGAACCCTGTTAAGGAGGAAATGAATGCAATCTGCCACTTCTGGTATAATCTGAAACCTGTCCACTTGGCCTTCTCTTCTGTACTGTTTACATAAAAGATATCCATCTGTTCTTTTCAGTATTTTTACCCACACATGGCCTGCTGTGTGGTGAAAATCTCTTATCCACCTTTAAACACACAATCGACGCCCTACCTGTAAACAAAAAACACAAATGTTTTTAAATCTTCTGTCCATCACAACACAAATAGTTTTCCTGGGTTGAGTTTTATCAGGCCACTTTTTGAACTAGTGTTAATCTTTGGCGGGGTTAGATTTAGGGTTTGGTCAGGATTAGGATTCCCTGTTAGGCTTTTATTAGGATTAGAGTTTAGGTTTTGGTTTAGGGTTTGGGTAGAGGTGCAACAACAGGGCAGGCAAGCCAGGGAATTGCTAAGGACCCTGAGTTAAAGGGGCCACGGGAGCTGGCTGACATTGGCCCATATGAATGCCTAATTGCTGTAATGACACTGCAAAAAATATGTGTTGCTGTTGGGAACCCCCACCTAGGGCCCCTTGGAAGCTGTTGCTGGCGGATACTGGTCCATATCAACGACACAACCACACACTGCAATGACACGTTGGGATTCGGAGAACTCCCTAATAGGGCCCCCTACTAGCACGCTTGTTGGAAATACAACTACAGTACAAATAAATGAAGCAAACTTATCAATCAGGACACACAAAAAGAAAAAAAAAACAAGAGGATGAATAAAAGAAAGAACGAGATAATGTTAAGTATTAATGTGTATCTGTTACGAAAAAAAAGTAGTGATGCCAGATTGTCCCACGCCACCATGCGTTAGTTTCACCTCTGTATAAATGGCAAGATTTTTAACTGTCAAAACATTTGCCATGGCAAATGGCGGTGCGGATGAGAAACCTGTTACTTAATGTTTTCATTATCCAACGTTTGTGGAACATGTGACTCTTTACTCAGATGAAGATTCTAAAGCAAGCTAACAAAATACATTATGCTCTTTTGTAATTTCTTCCCTAAGGTTAAGGTGTTTTGTTGAAGTTTTTTGGGAAAACAACAACAACAACAATAACAGCAGCCCTCTTTAAATCTATGCAAGACATTAAACATTTCCTTATTAAATTGGGATTAGAGTGACAGTTATATAAACTGGATACTGTAGCTATTTCCAATGGCAATTTACATATGCAAGCCTTTTCCATTGACTGTATAAATGTTTAAAAAAAATTTGACTGAGTTGCTACCCTGTAGCTGTCATGGTGTTTGCATAGAAGTGCTGCAAAAATAATAATAATAATAATAAGAATAATAAAAAGGATGTGTAGTTATCAAAGTTGCTTTGGCAGCAGACATCTACGTCTTTTTAAGAATGTGACAAATAGTAGGAATACCGATAGAAATGTTGCTTACATATGCCCTATATCTGGCATCTCTCTTAAACTGAAGACCATTTATCAGTTTTGACACCAATGGGTGTCAAAATACTTTGTGTGGATGACCTGACATATACTGTATTTACACGACTCACATTTTGCTTTCAGTGGAAATTTAAGGGCGAACCCAAAATGCACAATACAATAGTGTATTCCAAAGTTCAGAGAAGGTCAAATTAAGTTGACCTGTGAAGATTATAGTGCATTTTAGGTTCATCCTAAAATTTCACCATATATCCCTAACTTTTTGTGAGTGGTGCATATACATATTTAAACTGAGCAGTGAGTAAATGTGTTGCTGTCCTCACAATGATGGCCCAGTTAGTGCAAAGAGTTGGGGAATGTACCACACTCCTGCTAGCCAACAGCAGTCTTGATGCAGCAAGACTCAAATGAAGTACACCATGTGGTCAAGAAGAAAGCTACCAGTCCATTCAAGTTTAGGTCCAAAATAAGAGACAGGTATGTGTAAAATTAACAACAGTAGTGTCTATCGCTGTGTACAGTGAATTTATGACTGACTTTGTGCATTTTCAATATTATTGTACAGTACATAGGCCAAAATGACAAGCCCATGCATGATATAGTGGTGTTAATTTATTATTATTATTTTATTTTTTTGTTCATTATTATTATTATTATTTTTGTCCCTACAGATGTTACATATGCCATGTAGTTGTCATATGAAGTTGTTAAGTTCACATCGTAGTTTGGCCTTGCTTGACCTTCCACTGCTTTTCACACTGCTATATATTTGTTGTTGGCTTGAAAATACACTCTCATGACCAAATTAGTGAATTATTTTACATTTAGAAATACTATGGCTTATGATTGAGTTTCTTTTGTTCAGTCACTTAAAGACCTGCACCTGTACTTTTTTGGCTTTAGTAAAGATACCTTGGAGTCCAATTATTACTCCTCCGTGTAGTATGTTAGATTAGATTTCATCCAGAAGGGAGAAAATTGACTCCAACTATAATCCCAATTCCCTATAGCGTGAAGCATAGTTAGACAGCCGTATACTTAAGGAAATTAAACTTTTGGAGAGACCCTTACTTTTTTATTCTTCAGGCAATGTTGGTTATTAATCATTTAGTTTTACTTAAGAGGTGTTTTTCTCTCACTTTTAGATGTGCTATGCATTGATGTCTGTTTTTATGATTGTGATTGGAATGGAACACAGAAGATGAATCATCACTGACTATAAAGCTGTGGAGTATTTATGCGTGAATGTTTGTTTTGCACACAGATTGCTGGTGGATTAAAATGATGTCACTGCTCTCCCACACAAAAGAAAGATGCTTCAGGCTTCTCCGTGTGTGTATGTAGGCACACTTTGTATGTGCGTGGGACGTTCTGATGGGTCCACAATGGGTGGCACTGCTTAAGAACGCGACCAGTGAAACTAAGTTGGGTTGAGATTTTACACTGTATCACCCATTCTCTCCCACCTTCTCTTTCACACTCACTCACACGCTGGAAGCATGCACACATTCACACGGTACATATTGTGTCATTTTAAACATTGCTACATTTTTCAGTGATTATATTGGGCAGCATGGTGAAATAATGGTTTGCACAATTGCATCATGGATAAGAGGTTCTGGGTTTTAATCTCTGTGGAATTTGTGTCTTTTACCCGGGCTTGCGTGGGTTTTCTCCGGGTACTTCAGCTCCCTCCTACACTCAGGTTCATTCAAGATTCTAAATTGTCCATTGGTGTGAATGTTTGAATATCTCTATGTGCATATATTGTGGAGATATAGGTTTAAACAATTTTTCACCATTTATATGTTCTTGATTCTTTGGACATGGCTAAAATGCCCGCCCAGTGACGTAATTAAGTGACCAGGATTAGTCCACCCTGCCCCACTATATAAAAGCTTGAGAAAGTGACAACAGATGTTTGCCATGTTTATCGATAGCCGCTCTCGAAGCAGCTAAGGTTACGTTATCCTAGACTAATACATATTGCTGAGTTATAAATGGGTGGTCTAAATTTCCATTCTGCAACAGCCTGAGAGGAACAAGATTGATTGTCAGGAAGGTCAAACATATGCAGGTAGGGGTGTGTAGGCTTTTGAAAGTGGAGACAATGGCTTGAGTTTTCAAAATTTCACAAATGGTCTCATTTTATATACTTGGCGATTTTATTTTATCTTTTTCAATCATTCACATTTGGCAAGGGTTGTTAACAACTGTTGTCTGTGATTTACAGGGGCTTTTAAAGACCAATACGCATCTCAACTTGAAAGTTATTCAAATTTTAAGTACAAAAATAAGTTAACTTTTATTAGTAAAACAAAACCAATGAAACACTCTGCCTTCATTTTGATAAGTGTTTACAGTCACGATAACACAGGAGTCATAAAATCATTTGTAACAATAACTCCTGTTAGACAAAATAATAATAATGACAGACTCAAAACTATTAAATGAAAATGTTCCCCAATCCAGCCAACATTAATCTTTTGTGAATATAATGATTGTTTCTTTTGCGGTTTATGAGGCTATAATTGGCCCTCAGTTTAAATGTCGTCTGCAGTGCCAAATGTTGAGGCAGGTCAGCGCTTGCATGCAGATGAACGATACAATTACACGAACAGGATATGACATTACCGTGCTGCCATTCGTTTATCGTCATATTTATAACCCTCCAATCACATCATCCAAATGTTGCATTGTCATGCTGTTCTTGGTGACGCAGACCTGATGCTCACAAACAGAGCTCTTAAGGGATAATGGCAGGCTGGTACAGTATCTCTATCACTTGCATTGGCACCAGTAGCCTGACTCTCTGGCACACACAAAACAAGATCTTTGAATCATAAGGGAGGGCGAATATCAAGGAAAACAAATGCATTTATCAGCTCATTTTCTCTCAGTCATAGCTTTCGATCATTTTCACAGTAGAGGTGCATGTCAAAATGAGGTTGTGCACGTGTCGGCGGCCTCCGCAGAGCACTTTTGGGGAACATCTGTGAAAAAGAAGAAATGATCCTGCTGCTCAATGCATTGAATGCCTCTCACCCACACTTACACCACTGGAGAGTGATTGTTGAGGAAGGCAAAAAAGCTGTAGGTAGCTTCTTCTCCATGCATCGCGATGGAGCCACATACAGTGTCTCCCTTCTATTTCATCACTTGTTCACGCCTCTTCCTTCACTAGGCTGCTTGCAGTTCACAGTAGGTTCATAAAACATCAATCCCGCGGTGTGATCGAGTGCTCACTGCGCTGTCAGACAACGCTGAGGATTATTGGAGTTACTTGTACCTTTGTAGCCAAGTAAGGAGGAAGAGGAAGCAAGAAGAAGTTATGCTTCACGCTGTCATAAAAACAGAATAAGTTGTTCTAAATTAAAAACACATGCATCACATATAGACTTAGCTTTAAAGATATATGTGTTCACTCATATTGCCATAAATGTTGGTTGGGAGCATGTATTCACTGAACTGCTCAGGGTAGCATGCATCCAGTTCAGGAACGGCCTTTATTTGGACAAATACTTGCGCAAGAGTGGGGCTGACACATTCATGTCGGATGGAACCATAAACCTAATCCCTAACTGTTGATAAAATCCTAACGTCAACCCTAAACCCCAACAATCAACCCTAACCCTGATGGGAAATCATGAGACTGGAAAGGGTGTTCAATGCATTTGTTTCCAACTAACTAAAGTAACTGAACATAACTCAAGTTTTGGACATTTTATGAAGGATTGTGTAGGGTTAGAGAAAGTGAAATGAAGAACTGTGCTCAGGCTTGCTCACGAGCATCCTGGGAAGCTTCATTGTGGGGATAGCTAGAATTCCGGAGCAGAGGATTTGCTGTTCCAGCTGGGGCGACTTTCCTTGAACATTTTCACAAAAGATCCAATCACAAGCTGCACACCAGGTTGCTGCTTATACTCTGACTGTATCATTTTCCAATCCAATAACTTTCTTCCTATTTCTTTACATGTACATCTTCATACCAGATCTCAAAGACACAAAAACTGACCTCCCTCTGCATCCTCAACTCCTATCCCGCTGAGCTAAATAAGCATTTTCATCCATATTATTAACACGAGCAATGAAATGATTTCACGAGAAGTCGGCCATTTCACAGCCCAGCCAGTCATCACTTGACTCTCTCTCTTTCTCCCATAAGCTATGTGCAAATATTATTCGTGGAGTGTTCAAGGCATTCTGAGGTATGTGTCGGGTAAATCCAACTTGACTCTAAGTAGACAGAGGAAAGGTGTTTCAGAAGGATCAACCGCAGAGGAAACTTTGCAATGACGCAAGTGAAAGATAATATGGATTAAAGAGTTGCAGAGAGAAACATTCATCAGCCTTGTGTCTTTCTGATAGGGTCTTGATTAAATGAAATTAAATTACAGTGGACTAGAACAAGGTCAAACACAATCAATTCCAGGACGCTGGTCACGTTCCAATTTTTATGAATTTCAAAACATTTTTTTCCCCATGGGAAATAATGAAAATAGAAATAATCTGCCAGGACAAAGTGTCACCGTCATAACACCTTAATTGACTTAATTCATATATTTCTTGTTTTAGAACAGCGACAATGTAGAAAACAAAAAGGGATTTTTGCTTGGGGCACAGGCAGACACATTCTGAGCTGTCTGTCTACTTAAGTACAGAGTGTGAACAACCTACTTCAGCCACCTCTGATTTTTCTTCATCTTATGCAAAGGTGTGCACTGCTATCACTTTGTGCATGCTCTGCATACATTCGTGTGTGCACAATTTGCCACTGCGTTCTATCATGGCTGCAAATCAGCCTCTTGTGAGCATGATGCTAAGGAGAGACAACAAAAGACTCCTTTGTTGCTACTCTGTCCTATCTCCTTCTTTTTCTGAACACACACACTTAGAAGTGATGGATAGCAGGTGTCCACCCCCCTTACCTTCTTCCCCTGCTGTCGCCCCCCCCCCCCCCCCCCCCCCATCAGCAGCACCGGTGCCACTGATCTGCAGATTGCACAGCACTGATTAATTCCCGCATGGCAAGCGGTGTTTCATGTCACTTGGACATGACTGAAAGTATCTCGTTTTCCCCCACGGGTACCAAGGCAAGTTAATGGTGGAGGGGTGGAAAAAGAGTGGTCTTTGTAGACTGCTGAGAAGTTTACAAATATATTTAATCCAGAAATAGAGATGCAAAACCCACACTATATTCAGATTGAGAATGTTTTCAAGTGTCCTAGGGATTTCAGTGCTATTTCTCTTGCATGCATGATAGATGCAAGTTATAAAGGCATCCTGTCGAACTGTGACATGGACTTAATTTGGACGAAATAATGTAAAATAACTATCATAATAACTGTAATAATAATGATTAAACATTTTGGTGTTCCTTGAAGCTGCAATGTTTGCACAAAAGTATTGGGACATAGGCGTGAAAGTGGAAGAACGAATGGAGTTGGTACACCTGTTTGATGGGCTTGAGATCATGGGCTGGGAAGGTTCTTTCACACCAGACACATCCAAGCATGCCTTGGTAGACCTTGATTGGGAAAGGGACCTCCCTAAAACTGTTACCACACAGGTAGATGCTTTGAATGATATAAAATGTTGTGGTAAACTGAAGAATGAGGAATTGTGTAAAAATCCATTCCACATTTACACAAGACTATTTTTAAACAAAAAAGGATTGAAAAAACAACAGCGTTTGATGTTTCAGAAAACGCCAGTGTTATCCATCTTGCCATCCATTTTCTATAGAAAGGGTGCAAAGAGGATTTCAAGAGCTGGGGTACACCCTCGACTGGTTGCCAACTAATCACCAGGAACTTATAAACAAACAACTATTCACACTTTACACCTATGGACAATTTAGAGTCTTCACTGAACCTAACATGTAGGTTTTGGGAATATGGGATGAACCCATCCAAGCAGAAGTAGAACATAAAAAAGAAATCAGGAACCGAGATTCAAAACCTGAACCTCGGAAATGTGAAGCAGACATGCTGTCCACTATGTTACCTTGCTGCCCTCTGGCATTATCGTTTGTGAATAATATCATGTTGCTCAAGATTACTGAAGTGTACATTTATTGTGACCAGTTGAAACTCCCATAATGTATATTCTCAAACCCTATATCCACAGAGTATAGCATTTAAAAAGCTTTTAGATAAGATAGAGCGTGGGTGTCAAACTCAAGGCCCAGGGGCCAAATCCGGCCCGCCACATCATTTTATGTGGCCCCGCGAAAGCAAAGCATGAGCTTGAATTTCCATGGTTCTTGCTAAAATCTAGATCAAAATTTCACATTTTCAGATCTAAAAAAAATGGTTTTGTTACCAAACCCTTTTTTAACAATAACTTCAACAGTTGTAAAACAAAGTATTATTCACGACTTCTGATTTCAAAACTAGTTATCCATCAATTTGTTGAGTGTATGTAATAATATGATGAGGTGATTAAACATGACAGTAAGACAGTATCTTCAGGTGTTCTTCAGGTGTTCTTCGTGTAAATAGGGATCATAATGTTGGCGACCCTAAGCCAAACTTTTCAAAACGGCAAGGAATTAAAAACTGCTCTTTTTACTACATTGTTTTCGCGTACACATGGCTTTAGGGATCTAGCCCGACGCCAAGTTGCTTTTAATTCAGTATTTCCCAAGACTTTTGACCATGTATGTGTATAATGGGAACTGAGCAGCAGGTATATTTAGTGGCATGCTAGCTAGATAGCGCCAGAAGCCACAATGCGTCAAGTGGAGAGGTAAAAGTTAGGGTGGGGGAGGCCGAGAAGTCTGCGCTGTATTTGTTTTTAGTTTCTCTCTGCAGAGAGATCATCTGCAGTTTAAAGGCCTAGGCACATACAGTACACCAGGGTCTACTGGGGATATACTGAGTGTACAAAGCAAACCAGACAACACCCACAATGCCTCATAAATGTTAAATAGAGAAAGTACAAGGAGATAAACCAGATGTGTAATGCATTTAAAACGAGCACCAAAATGGTATCCAAGACATCACTGTTTTCGATATCATGCACCAATCTGCATACAACATTGCCAGTTTACAGCTGCAAGGGGAATTAAAATTGCATATTTTAAGGGATGCAAATGTGTTCCTGCCTACCAGCCATAACTCATGTGTTCCAAATGGGTGTGAGCAACTGTTTCAAATTGTGTCAACACCCTTAGCTCCCACACCGGGACAAGTCAGGCAATGTTATCTTAGTCATTAGTCCCAGTTAGAAGAGAGAAAATAGTTTTGTTTTTTTCTAATTTCGGTCTAATTTCTCAAGCTAAGTTATAAAGGAGCAAAGAGATCCTCCTATAGGATCCCCTGTGAGATGTGTGAGATACAGATAAGGTGTGGTGAAGTAATGTTAATAGCAAAGCAACATTCCCTCCAGCTTATCATTGCTCAATCAGCTCCAGCGTGCTTCCAGAAATAGATGGGCTGAGGGGAAAGACAGGCGAATGAAAAGCCATTAAGTGCTTTTTGCTGAGGAGGGTAGCATTACCATAAAGTCTTGTCCGCTGGCACCCACCACCAGTGCAATTGAGCTGCAACGTCTTTTTTATGGGAGGCGAAGGCCAAACTGGCAGCCTGGCACAAGATGAACATGGGTAGTGCTGCTGAACTCACCTTCTCCTCATTGCTATTCTTAGTACAAGTAGTGCTTTTTTTTTTTTTTTTTCAATCTGTCATCTATACTGCCCTGCCAAAATACATGGAGTCAAAATGTATCATCCCTAAAGTGCCAGCTATGTAAATTTGAAAGTCTATTTTTCTTTCAGCTTGTAGGCAAAGGGTCACAAGGGCCTTTGTGCGCACAGTCAGTCAGGTTGAGCAACGTCAAGCACTCTGACGGTTGTCTCAAACGATTCGAAGGTTAAAAAGAACATAGAATTATTTTTTTTTGTCATTATCATTTGTGCAACATAAATCAATCAGAATAAATACAAACTCTGGTTACTGCAGCCTCTTCTCATAACAATTTAATATAAAATGTTAAAGGAAAACAAGGTTGCCTCAAACAAATTTCCTTTTTCTATTCATGACTGCATTGTAAATAATATACCACCATTTTTAAGGCATCAATTCCTTTAAAATTATAGCCAAATCTAGTGTTTTTATTACAAAATTAAGCATTGTCATTGCAGCATGTAAGTCGGATGTGTTGAGGCATACCTTAAGTGTCTTTTTGGTGAAAAGTCATGCTGTTGGAAAATACTGTAGTTAAGAACTCAATGCTGTTCTTTACTTTTTGTTTGATTTTCAACTAAAGTCTCCTGAGAATACAATCAAATGATGTGGAGGACATGAGCTTCTTATTAAATCGAGAGGAATGTATTTTGGCCTGTCTCATACTTATCTAAGGCCTTTTCACGGAGCAGTCAAAGCGAGGTAAAATTTTCAAGTCATTACACAACACCAGTCAACTCACTTACACACTTGAGTCACTATTTTTGGGCAAAGGACACAACCTCTGAAGTCAATAACTGTAATCGGGTAACATTAGTATCATAACATACTACATAATTGTTATATATCTATTGAAGTTAGTGAGACATAATTTAAATGTTCTGTCTTAGTAGATGATATACTGTATAGTAAGTAAAAATGAGTGCAAAAAGCAGCCATTAAACATTAAAGGTATTTTAAGTACGACCTTCCCTTGAGACATTCACCCCGATGATGATAAACAAACACACTCCCACCACCACACTCTGTTGTGCACACAGTATCAGCACACAAACACACACAGTGAACTTTACAGAGCACTATCAGCCCCCCGCCCCCCAGGAGTATCAGGGGACACGCAGACAGTCAAGTGACGATGAGACGACCCCCAGAAGGATCATGATACACCACGAGGGTTATTTTAGTCTTGGACATTTAAAGATATGCGGCAGCAGCACAAACGCAATGCAGAAATGCTCTCAAAGCTTGCGGGGTTTTGAGTGCAAAAACTGTGACTTTTATTAATATATGTCCTTAAACCACTCAACCCTTTGGATCCAGTTATCCATTTACAAGCCACTCTGTTGGAAAACACTGGGTGAATTGTAATGAGATGCTTGTGAAGGACATTTTAATTCTGTTTTGCTGCTTTGGCGTGATGTATTTCATTAGTTAATAAGTGGCTTGGCTGCTGACCTGCAGGGGAGAGATTCCTCCTCCTCTGAGGTGATAGCAATGATACAGTCGAGGATCTACTTTTGTTGATGCTGAAACTTACTAAAGCCACTTTCTGCCCACTTTGAAATGAAAACTAGAGGCACTTGGTAAAGTGCAGACCTCCCCCAAAGACAACCATCTAGACCTAAGGACAATTTAGTCTTCAATTAAGCTAAGCATGTTTTAAGAATGCGGGCGGGTGCTGGAGTACTGAGAGAAAAGCCACCCAAGCACAGGTAGAACATGCAAAGTCCACACAGGAAGGCCAGAGCTCAGATTTGAACCCCAGAAGTGCTAACTACTACCCTGCACCCTACATTGATAACCTCCTCCTTTCAGGAAAATGTTAAAATATTTCCCAGTGTAAACCAGCCATTAAAGATTTTTGCCATCAAATATTGATGGGCTCTTTCTTAGCCCCAAGGGGGAATTAGTTGGGTCACGTTTGCATTATTTTTGCTCCGCATCAACTATTAACGAGCATTACATTGGGCTTTTTATGTTTATAGTTACAGGGCTTTGCCTTTTATCCAACGCTGCGCAGGGCAGCAGTTCAGGTGGTTATCAGGCTTGACACAACACCCAGACTTGCATGTGCATTGACGCCTTGCGAGGTCCTCATAAATACTGTAGTAAGAAATGTTTGCTGATGAACCTATGTGAAGCTTAGCTTGTCATAGCAGTAAATGTGGAAAAACTGCAACCAAATGAATATTTCATGTTCGGTGGTGCCCAAAGGCTCCCAAATAAGTTCTAGATTAATGATTTGAAGTAAAATGTCACTTCTAAATGCCCACAAAGACCCGAGTAAACAAGCTGTTATTTTCAAGCCTTTTAATACAAACTTAATAAACTATCAGTTCCGGTTAACATGTAAGACACTGACTCCGAATACTTTGTTATACCGTTGTTTTTATCAAGTATTGCACGATGTAGGTACAAAATTAATATACGATTACATTTTGTCCATAATATAGCAAAAATCTTTTTTACTCTTAACAGAAAATACAACTCTGTTTTTTTCCTGCCAAAAAAGCAAATATTCTTAAATCCCACCACTACGGAATATTCTGTACACAATCTTTAGAGTAGTCAATAGTAAAATTTTTTGAAAGATGAATTAATTTTTATAATTTCAATAAAAAAGAAAACAAAGTTGCTGCAGCCATCACAGATCACTGAAGTAGTAAAAAGATATAAATGCAATACCGTGTCGTAGAAACAATAGATACTCTGATACTTTACAAACTCTGTACTAAATTAAATTATACAATTAGAAAAAAGACCAGAAAATCCCACTTAGCTTTGCCAATTTCTTGAAAGATTGGCAATGTCCAGTTCTGTCAAAATACTGAAAGAGGCCATGACTTGTGGTGGTGTTTTTTTGTTTGTTTTTGTTTTTTTTGGGTTTTTTTTGTCTTTTTTATTTAAATATATCTTAAACAGTAACATAAAAAAATATTTTGTGCTTGGTTGGCAAATGAAATAACAATAACGCAAGTTGATGTTTAGGTAACCAAGCTTGGACATCTCGTACAACAAGCGTCACCACTGAGGGTAAAAAGACAAGTTGTAACTCAAGGGGGCAAAGTAGTTCACCCTCGGGCTCGTATTCTTAAGAGTTGTGACTGAGATCTTATAGTTGACGTCACATTTCCTATTAACCTTGACATTCTGTTCTTCTTTTTCTACATGTGCATTTGAGTTTCAGACATCCTTCTCCCACCACCACTAGCGGTCACATTATCTGGTCGTTGCTGTGTGAAGTATTAGCTTGGTGTACTAGTTGGCCATGACTGGCTGGAATTGCTGGTTAGAATACTGCATGTTACTCAAGCTGAAATTCAAACCATCCATCAGGGACTTGTCGTTAAGGCCGCCGTAGGCCGCGAACACGTCGAAGGCGTTGCCGTACTGAAGCGGGCCCAGACCGAGTGAGCTATCCCCCGGGAAGAGGGTGCTCTGGGTGCCCAGGCCCTGCAGGCTGGGGAACACAAACTCCTTGGCGTTGGGGGACAGGGCCGAGGGCTTGGCCTGCGGCTGCTGCTGCGTTCCCAGGCCCAGCCCGTAGAGAGAGTGCATGGAGGTGGAAATGGCTTTCTGCTTCAGGAGAGTGTTCACATTCAGGCCCAGGTTGGTGGGAGACGTGCGTGCCGCCTTGTTCGTGGCGTTAGTGCCGTTGTTGTTGTTGTTGTTGCTGCGCCCGCTGCTCTTCATCTTCGTGGAGCCGAACTTGGTGGCGGCGAAGGTGGCGGTGGTGAAGGTTAAAGGCTGCGTGGAGCGGGGCATGAAAGTGGGGCTGACCGCCGCCGAGTGGCCAAAAGGAGGAGAGGGCGAGCTGGAGCCCGGGGAGGCGCCGCCGCCTATGGGCTCATTGATGGGCATGAACACCTGCGCGTCCGGATTGAAACTGTTCTTGATCTCCTTGTCCAGATCGAGCCCCCCGCTGCTCGCCGCGCTCTCGTTGCTGTCGTCAACATACAGCACTTTGACGGGGCCCTTTTCCCCGATCTGGTAGGAGACCTCATAGGGGTCAATCCACACGCTGAGGTCCTGGGGAAGGTTGTTGCGGACATCATTGATGTCCAGTCCACTCTCTTTGGCTGCCTTCTCCACCACAGGGTCCACCTTCTCCCCCACGTGGATGCACCTGAAGCCCGAGCCCTTGTATGGCTTGTCCGGGTACCAGTGTCCCTCGTATTTCTGCTTCAATTGCCGCTCCAGCTCCTCGCCGAAGATGTTGACCCGCCGTCTGGGCAGCTTGTTGTACAGGTAGGAGATGATGAAGTTGAGAGCTACTTGGATTTCAAGCTGCATAGCTGACTGCTGACTTTTACCAGGTGAGTGGAGACTGGGCGTGCGTGTCAATGGGTCTACTGGGTCTGCTTGGTTTAGCCGTGGTTGGCAACGCGGGTGCTCTTCGGGCAGAATGGCCTAAGGGACCGAAATGTGGGTGAAATGTGTTCGGGGGGGTAAAAGTGCAGTACTTGCAGAAGAGCTTTCTTTCCACACAGTGTGAAACTTTCTGGAAAAGAAACACAGAGAAACACACAACACTTTTAGAGTCAGATAAATGTAAAAACAACAACAACTAAAAAAAACTATTCCGATATTAGACTAACACACGGGAATCTGGTTCCATAATGTAGCCTCCATAAACACCAGGAAATGCTATTGACTGAAAACACAGAAAATTTAGTCAATAATGTCCACTGAATGAAGTAATTTGATCATCGAATGACTGCGCTGCTGTGTTAAACTCCCGGAACAATGGCTACACCCTTTTATCTACAAAGCAAAGAGAAAATGCTCTCATTAAGACAAATAATGAGTACTTAATATTAACGTGGAATAACATTAATGGGTTTTAATCCATGAATTGGCAAAAAAAAAAAAGCCTTTTTCGATGAAGGTACATAAACTTGACCTTTTTGTTGTCCCCCAAATGTTGATCTATTTGGGTTTGGGAAGAAGGGGGGAAAAAAACGCTGTCATAGAGACAGCTCTCTCTGTGGTAAATGTACGACAAAGTATTGCGAAATAACACATTTAGCCTTATCAGCTTGGCAAAGTTCGAGTAATACGGTTGCAATAAGTGCAGAGCTGCTTGCTCCCATAGATAATTTACGAGCTGACACCAGTGGGGGGGATGGGGGTGGGGGGGGGCGGGGGGGAGATGAGGGAGGAAAATAGACACGACACACGATAATTTCAATTCACCAACGCGTCGTTAAGTAAGCCATCATAAAGAAAGACATCAGTTTAGTGAAGAAAATTGCATCGAAATCCCACACCCATGCACACACGAACCTCAACTTTCGTAGACTGACGCAGCAAATCAGCTTAGTGAGAGTTAAAAGAGCTTTCAGTACGTCAAGCCAAAATAAAGCCACAAGAGCTCACACGTATCACATTTCAAAAGGACAATACTCACATTTTTTTAGCTGGGGGATGAGGATCTCAGTAGTTGTGAAGTACTGTTAGTGCAAATAGTAAGGGGGGTAAAAAAAAAAAACTATCAATACTTTCTTCAAGTATAATATGTTAAGAATTAAAAAAATAGTATTCCAGTAAATGAAAAATGTCTTGAGGACTGCCGATTGCTTGAGTTTCTGGATGTGAAGGTGATTTCGAGTGTTTTTCAGCAGGCTAGGCGGAGTAGCTCCCTCCTTCTCGGGAGTTCTGCGACTTCGTCCCCTCCTGGCGGACGAGCGCCTGTATTTATCGATTTCCTCCGCCACGGGCACGCGGTAGGCGGTGATGCGGTTCCAGAGGTCAAAACAATATGGGCGCCTTGGATTGGTGGAAAATGCAGGCCCCGCCCTGAGTGTGTTGTGCTTACCGTGTGCTCATTGGATGCTGCGCGCTGTCAATCTTTCGACATCTGATTCTGCGAAATGGGAGGGACGCATGTGACGGGCGCTTACGTCAGAGATAAGCCTGGCCTGCTGACAGCAAATGGAAAAAAATAATGAAGCGATAGCGGCTAAAAGAGGCACACTAACTCTATTTAACGCATTATATTGAATTAATTGACTATCATTGGGAAAATAAGAAACACGACGTGATACTTGCGATTTCATACTGATTTTTATTTATTTATTTAATCCTTAAAGGGACAGGAACCTATTTTTCTTCTTCATGTGGCTGTGCTGCAAACTGCTGTAGATTGCGAAGGGATTGCGCCTGAGAGGAGATTCCCCTGCCCGCTGAACAATCGGCCCAAAGCTAGCAACGGTGTGGGTGGGTGGTGTTGAGCGCTACGCGGAAAGCGCAGCCGTGATTGGCCTGAAACGGGGCAGGATCCCTGTGGTGAGTGGCGAGCTCGTATCCAAGGTGCTGATGTAGGCTGCTGACGTCACGCCCGGGCTCAACGCACGCCGCCGGTGCCAAATTTAAAGAGCACGAACACACGGAGGGCAGCCCCCTATATTTACACACTGTACTGCAGGGGTGTCAAACTCATTTTTGTCACGGGCCACATCGTAGTTATGACTTCCCACGAAGGGCCGCTATGACTGTGAACCCATATAACTGAAGATTCCACCTCATATACTGTTATTACATACAGTATACACAACACATTGATGAATAACCAGTTTTGCAATCAGAAGCCTATAAAGCGTTTTTCAACTATTACATTTCTTTTCAAAGGGGGATTGGTAACCCAAAAATGCTTGCAAATATATCAATGGTATTACACCAGAACACAATGAGCAATTTTGATTTGTTTTCGCGGGCCACATAAAATGATGTGGCGGGCCGGATCTGGCCCCCCGGCCACCAGTTTGACACCTTGCTGTATTGTATATATGCGAATATGACGTGAGGTCATCGCTCTTACTGCACTACTATTGTGTTATTGTCTTGTATTGTTTTTTTGTTTATTTGTTTTGTTTTAACTATCTTTTAGATATTTGTATTTTCAATAAAAAAAGTTGGCATTATACCAATTTCACATGACAACATTTGAACCTCGTAACTTTTATACACTATTGTTGTTGCACTACAATCTCTCTTCTGTTTTACTTATACATAATTATTGTATTGTGGTTTTACATGCGCTTTACGATCTTATCACTTATATGGCTGAAATTAATGAATAATCAGTTAATCTGTTCATTATTTGTTCAATTAATAGATTAATTGAAAAAAAATGGGGCAGTTCAGTGGAAAATGTAAAATTATTATTGATTAGAAACTGGTTTGGTCTGTGACATGTCAGATAACGGGCAACATTCTTTTCCAAAGTAAAAGTAGATGTTTACAAATATCTTATTCTAACGAAACACAAAGATAACAATCAGTCTGCTTTCATTGAGGAAATGAAATCATGCATCCATGAAATCACCTTCAAATTTGAAATCACTTTCAAATCCAGAAATCAGAGAATATTGTTGTTGTGAGGCTGAAATTCGAAGGATTTGGACAATTTTAAATTCTGAGGTTGAGGGTTCAAAACCGAGCTCTGGCCTTCCTGTATGGAGCATGCATGTTCTCCCCGTGCTTGCGTTGGTTTTCTCTGGGTACTCAGGCTTCCTCCCACATTCACAAAAACATGGATTGGTAATTTGAGTGAAGACTAGATTAGATGCTATCTGCATACAAAACAGGGCTAAAATACATATTTGAGCCTCCATATTTATACGAATACAATGTATGATACTAAAGATGAGGCAACAGTGTTTGAGTGTTTAGCATGTCTGCCTCACAGTTCTGAGGTTCTGGGTTGGAATTTTGTCTCTGTTTGCAGCCTGCTAATGAGGATAAGTCCGAGGACTGGGGGGGTGAATCGAATAACTCGGCTAAGTCGACTTCAAAAAATAGGTTCAGTGTTAGAGCTCTGCCGAGACAAAAAAAAAAAAAAAAAAAAAGAACAAAAAATATCCGTCCGGAACCATGTTTGCACTGCTGGAACCAATGTTTCACACGGACATTTATTGCAGACAGACACAGTATTGGGCCACTGATAACCCTTGCCAAAAACAACAGAGCAGCGTCTTTAAGTGATTTTGAGACACTATTAGATGTGTAATGTATATATAACATGATGTGTGAGTGAACTGAATGGCAGTTAACATTTTTTTTATTTTTACCTAGAATATTAATTGCTAGCTTGCTGATGCTAATCGCGAATGGTAACCGTTTAGTAAAGGCTGATTTTACTTTCTCAAATTCTGTAGAGTTTATTTACGAGTATATCTGTAGGATAATCGATTCGATCGTGACAGCCCTAATAAGTGCTACAAAGAAAATGGATTAATGGATGAATAATCTTGTCTTGTTTTTTATTTTGCTATGGCAGTTTAAATTATTTATTTTTAATAGCCTTTATGGAGTAAATGTGCCGTATTCCTTAGATGTGATCTTGTTTAGACTCTTATGATTCCGTGAAGGCTGCTACTTTTGTTGAACCTTGACCCTTACTCGGCTGGATTAATGTACAGGCATGCACGGGCTGAAGCGTGGGGCCCACTCATGCTGCAGAGCCTCCAAATGGCCAGTGACAACGACATACAGTATGTACAGTGGTTGGAGAAAAAAAAAGATCCAGTGGCCCACAAAGCTGAGTGGATAGAATTGGAGAGTTAATTTTGTCAATTACATTAATTATGTTGGCAAATTTGAGGTAGCCGGCCTCCATACATAGATACATAAATACATACATACATACATATCCATACATACATACATACATACAGTACATACAGTGGATGCTCGGGGTCTTGACTATTATTATTTTATTTCCCAGTACAGACCAACAAAGAGACTGTTCTTTATTGGGAATGAAATTGATTCCTAATGTAACCTTGTCTCTTCTTTCCCACAGATTTGTATGAACGACACCACTGTAACTTTGTTGTAAACCATGTTTTCTATAACTTCCTTTTAAATCTATTTATTTGTCAATTGCTATGCCTAATTTGGAACAGGCTGCGTGAGAGTTTTTTTGTGGTCACCGTTGTTTTTCTGCTTGCCGACGGGCAGGGTGGACTTTCAGACATTCTTCGAGCACTTAGTTGTGTCGAGCATAGTCATGTGCTAGTCGTAAAGCTGTAAATACGTGCGAAAAGTCTCCCATGGAAAGCGCAGCGTGGCTCACAGATGATAGATCAGGCAGTAGCTGAGCACAGAGCGAGAGATTAGAAGGTTTGACGAAGCCCCGTGCATTCAGATTAGAGTGGAAGTTAACACTTGGAGCACTCTGCGGCTTGTTTAGACTGTAAACAGCTCAGCCAAACTAATATATGGTGTGTCCTTTAGGGTCAAAGTCATAGCCGCCAGTTTACATTCTATGTGTGATTCTTGTGCTTTTTTTATGCACTACACAATCTGTGTGTGTGCATACCTGTGGTATTTACAGTTATAAAATACAGACATCACCGGACAGAGAAAGGTCAGCAGCCATAACGAAGCATGCTAAAACCGCTATATTGTTTTAGGGTGTAATCCCCAAACATATCCTCTAGTCCAGTGCCATTTCTGTCACATGCTTACCAAGGAGTAGAGAACGCCTCACAACGCACAGATGGGAGATTAGTATGTGTGTGTGTTTTTATTTATTTATTTATTTTAAAATAGATTTCCACGTAAGGAACACCAGCCGCACTAGAAAAGAGAAACACATGATTACGTTGAAAGATAATATTACAAAGCAAGATGTTTGCACTGAACACAGCGGCTGTACTGCTTCATTGTTGACCTCTGACAAACGCACAGGCTCCACTTATAGGTCTAGATAACTGTGAGTTGCCAAGAACAAAATTAATATGGGCTGATTGACAGCGTGTTTTTGAAACACTATTTAAAGACTTGTTTGTCTACACTGTGTTATCAAGCAAGCAGACGATGAGCAGCTGACACACATGCAAGATTCTCACCAACTGCCCTGCCTGCCGCTTCCCATGTTTGCCTGCCCTCCTCCCTTTCCTCCAATCCTCTCTTTGCGCCGCCTCGCCCTCCCTCGCAGCTCAAACGGAGAGCCTTTGACGTCACGGCGTGTTATTACTTAACACAAGTCAGCACAGCGCCCCCGGGCACCACGTAATACACAGATGCCTGGCTTCCCCTTTGAAGAGTAAATGAGTTAGAGGCTGGAATGAGGAAAGGGAATGCTGCTAGTATATGACAAACCCTCAGATTGGAACTCTTATTTTGCCACCGTGACGCAAACATCAAGGCATTTACATTTATGTGAGATGCAAATAGCTCATATTAAACATGTTGACAGCAAAGTTTTTCTATTTGTTGACAACTGGTGGAAAAGCCAAACCAAATGAAAAGCATAGTAGTGTATTGAAATTATATCATCAGTTAAAACATATACATATATTCATACCTTACAATAGTGTTTCCCAACCTTTATGGAGCCAAGGACATATTTTACAATGGAAAAATCTCATAGCACACATACACATATCTACTACTACTACTATTACTAATACTACTACTACTATTACTGGCAGCAATATGAACCTATACATATGTATATATACATGGATACATACACACATACATATATACATGCACTCCCATGTCATGCGTAAATAATTTTATGTTATTTTTCTCAACTGCTGCACAAGTATGCACACTCATCTTCAGCACCTATTGAGGCTGTTACATAATTCATCCAATGGGAGGCCCCTTGGCCAACATCAATAGATCCATCTGCTAAGAAGGGGAAAAAGGAAGTAGAAATGTATACATGTAAAATAAAGAAATCTACGCCAGAACGTGGATTGTGGAATTCTTCTGGAAAACTACAACAGCAATGTGCTTCAGGTTACACACAAACAAGACGAGCAAGACAGGACAGGTGGGCTCGTCACATGAGCGCTTCATTCTACACTTGGCTTGATTGTGTTGCTCCCCCATTAGTCCCAGTCAAACCCACCACTCGGTGTGACCGTGATTTATAAAAGTCCAAAGAGACACAGAGCTTGTCAATTGCAGAGCCGTGCTTGGAGGCACATCCGCACACACAAACACACACAAGTCAACTCCACTACAAACCTTTTTGCACACAAACTGTCTCCAGTGACAAAAACGCCTCCTCCTGTGCCTCAAGGACATAGAGAATCAATTTGGTAATGAGTAATAGATGGTAGATGGAAAGATGAGAGAATGTATATTTGATGATCTTTCCATGTCAATGGCAGGACCAATCACTATGCTGAAGACCCAACATTTGTCATTCCACCATAAAAACAGCAAATCATATCATACATATGGTTTAAAAAGAAGCATAATTAGTCCCACTTGTGGGAAATGTTTCTTTCTACTCGGGATGAGTCTTGACACTTCACGTTTGCGATCAAAATGGTAAACAAGCCCAAAGCATTGCAAGAGGACAATGTCTCATCAATTTCTCGCTGTAGTTTACTGCAGCTCATGCAGGACAGGGTGGCAAATGGTGTTGATCTTTGCAAAACAAAAACAATATTGTTGCTTTAAAGTAATGCATTTAAAATAGCTACAGGAAAAGAAAACAGGAAACAGATAAGGACTGAGGACATTATGAGAGGAGACTGTGAAGAAAGAGATTCACTTTAAAAGGAAACTCACTTAAACTGCTGATGCAGTTGTTGTGCTTATTTCATTATTTGGAACACTTCTATTAATTTGTAACAGTCCTAATCTCAGCACATGTTTGCTTTTATGATGGCAGTATTAAAATGGTATTCCCATAAAAACATGACTTTATTCCTATATAATTATGACTTTATTCTTGTAAGATTATCAATCAGAATATTCCACCACACTGTAAAAAAGAACCTATAGAATTTACCCAACAAATTGAGGGTAACAATTTGAAACAATTTTAATTGGGTAAATTCAAACCACATTTTGGGTGAAAAATACCATGTTTAAATAGCTATAAAGTACTGACAAAACTTGGATCTAGTTTACCGCACATTTGTGATTACATTCCAGCCAGAGTGGCCGAGTTGGTGGGGGGGTTCATGTGGGGAGTACGTGATCACCACATTATAGCTTGTATACTTTGTGTTCCTCAACATCCATGCTCTCTCATAGTATATTTATTTCACTGATCTAAGTCTGCCTATCTTGGCAGTGAAAAGACTTGCAGAGAGTCTCCATTGACCAACCAGTGGGATGTCTGCACAGACAGCTTCCACATTTTGTCAGCATGGCCGAGAAATCACTGCTTTCCATATTTCCATACAATCCACAGCTATAGCCAGCTAACCTTAGCCAACAAACTCACAATACAAGCAGGAACAAATCTAAGTAATGCTCAACGTTTAGCTAAGCTTGTTTTACCATCTAGTGCCTTTGTTGTTTGTTTGCTTTTGTGCTGGTTCGCGAGCTAACAACCAATCAGAGTGATCAATTGTTACTGGCGGGCGACGGCATTTTCCATACTGAATCCGGAGAAAACGCAGCGGACGGAATGTGCGAGCCACACGTAAAAACTGCCACGACGGCTCATTCATTTACTGCTAAAAAAAAAACCGCACAGGCTCACCTGAGTACTTGTATTAGTAGTGTAGGTGAAATGTACCCTATACTTTAGATGACGTTAGATGATTTCACAGTGCAAGTGGCCCACATAGACGAAAGGATCCAGCAAATGTGGCATGAGGAAATCTACACCTGCACATCCCAGCCGGGTTTATTCACACCTGTATGCAGAGTTGATTGTTTGTGGTCGGTTCTCTTTGAGTGGTCAGTGCAGTGTGAACGAGTCCTCCAGAGACATTCAGAGGTGTCTGAGAAGCAATAGTGTGTTCGTTGAAAGAGAGCGGTGTTGTAAGAATGTTAATGGCGTGTAGGAAGGGGAAGCTCAGAGGTATAAAGAACAGCTGTCGGTAAATTAAGAGGGGGAAAAGACTAAGAGTTAAAGGACACTTTTTTTCTTGAGGGCGGGAGTTGACCGGACAGGAAAAAATATAACTTAAAATTCTGTTCATCAGTAGAGAGTAAACGGTATTTTATTCCAAAGGACACATCTAACTGTTTCAAAAAAAAAAAAGGGTTTGAGTTTGTTTCATAGCACATTGAATCCTTTTGCACTGTTGAGCAGTCATGTAGATTTAGTTTGAGTTTAAATATACTGTACATCATGAACTTACTGTACATTATCATGAAAGTGAGAAAGAAATGGGTAAATCCCTTGTTTGTGCAGTTTTCATCTTTGTTGAAAATAGATTTATCACCTATCTGGGCTCCAGCCCACCAGCGACCCAGCTGACAAAAAGGACTATAGAATATGGATGGATGGATGTATAAATGTGTGTATATGTATACACTGTGTACTATGTATAGACTCTAACCATAGGTGTAAATGCAAGTGGTTGTTTGTCTATACAGTTTGTGACAGTCCTGCAATAGTCAGCTGGGTCAGCTGGGATAGGCTGTAGCTCACCTGCGACCCAAATAAGGACAAGCAATACACATCAGAGATGGATGAATAAAACACGCATTGCCAGACTACTTTCGTCATTGTATTAATTAATCAAATAAATAAATAAATAGGTTTGCTTGCAGTGACGGTTCTAGGTGGGGATAGGATGTGACTGGACTAGTCAGTCAAAAATTACCCCCCTTGCCCTCGGTTGACGATTGTAGACCCGCCTCCTGAAAAAGACCCTTGACCCACTCTGAATTCTTGAAATAAGTCACACATTCCTGGTTGTTCCGTATAGTTTTGTGTCCAACTTTTGCATTATCACTACATCAGACTTTTATTTCAGTGAACTAAAACCTTCAGTGTTTATATTATCCGTGTCCAAGTCACCCAGCAAAAGACAGTTATACTGCTGTTTAACCTTATTAAAATACCGGTATTATACTTCGTCTAATATCAGTAGTTGCTAGTTCTTATCATGACCTAGATAAGCGCTCACAAGGAAAGGTTGGAAAATTACCCTGAAAATAGCTTCAAGCTCACAGAGTAAGAAAAATAAAGCAGAATCAGCAGCATGGAGAGCACTTAGTATCATCAGTAGAAAAGTGTTATTGGTGCTTTGGTGGGGTTGGCTGCAAAGTCTGACCTACTCATCATAATTCCAATTAGAAGTGACCCAGTGAAGACACAATTAAGATTCACAGAGAGAAATTAAAAGCAAACAGCAGCCGAAAAGGCCAGATGAAAAATGAGAGGACAGATAGGTGGAGACAGCAGAGGAGGAGGATGGAGGAAAGAAAAGGAACTAAATAACCTGCGATGTTTAACAGATGGCGGCAGATTCCTTTGTCCTTTGGAGAAGAAAAAAATCCTCTGGCTAACTTGTCCATTGGCATTTCCAAACACAGATACGCACACATTCAGACCTCCTGACTAATTGCATCCAGCTGCACTGAACCCACATGTGTACTCTATTGGATGTCTAATTTAGAACTGAATCCACCACCATTCAGTAGATAATCTCATCCTTATTCAAAAGAGATTAATTCTCTCTAAACTACAAATGCAGTATTTGCTTGACATGCTGTGGTTTTGTCTACCCCTCGTGATTGTCACAGGCAACCGGCTGCATTTCATCCTTAACAGTCATCATTTAGATATTTGAACGATATGACGTCACTGAGTTTACCAGCACACAACTACAACATATACTGTTCACTCAGTGTGCTTGCTACCGAAATGCACGATAGCAACAAAAATGAAGGAAGGATGACGGATGGCTGGATAGACGAGGATGCAAGGATCGATGGAGGATACACAGGTGCATGTTGAGTGGTTATGTGTGCATAACAAGCTGTGTAACATCCATGCTGTAAAAAACAAACAAACAACAACAACAACAAAAAAAACAACATCAGAATCAACATACAGTGAATAGAAAGACGGAAAGGTTGTAGGGTCATAAAACATTTGCATGAATGCACACGTCCAATGAACATGTCTGTTGCTCACGCAGATAACCACTGTTTCACAGGTTCATATTCCACATCCACATCACCAGCAGAGTGAGTGAAAACTTCCTTTGCTCCTCCTGCACATGACCTGAATCAGAATCACATAGCCTTACACATTGATAAGAATATGAATACAGTTGACCTTTGCCTTCTATTGATGATGTCATCGGTAGCTCTCCTTTACTGAAATATGAGACATGCTGTTCTGACAGGAGAAACAGTCTCATATAAAATACTTCAGAGCGATGCTTGAGTAAAAGTACACGTATCTGAACAGAAAATAACTTTAGTTGAAGTTTAAGTGACCTTTTAGAGTATTACTTGAGTAAAAGTCCGAAAACATCTTAAATTTGCTCTACTTAAAGGGAGTGTAATGGGAAAAATAAATCTTTTAAATTTTACACACCACAGAGAAGAGAGTTTTTAACAAGCCTGCCAAAATTTGAATGAATAAAAAAAATCGTCAAGTATATAAAATAAGACTCCAAAATCGAGAAAACCAGAGGCCCCCCCTCCCATTTGCAGGACTGTGTGGGCGTGTACCAAGTGTCTGTAGTCACCTACAGGCTGAAAAATGTGTGCGGCTGTTTTCAATAAACAGTTAAGTGCCTTGTCTCTATTATATGGGGACCCACACAATGAGCGAGGCACTGACGTATTGAACGACCCAGTCGCGGTTGAGCGAGCTCGTTAGTGCGTTAACTCACTTGCTTGTTAGCTCATGGGCTAGCGAACGTAATAAAGAGTTACCTTTGCATGAAGTGTCTTCTCTCACGCGCGGCGTACAGAGCGAGCAGTGGGATATTGGACAACCCCGATGCCGGCATGCTAGCTGATACTAGCTACGTAGCTAGTAGCAGCTAGTGGTCCTCACAGCTCGGCATCAAGGCTGTCCAATACACCATCGTAACTACAACACAGACACAGTAGCCCAAATAACATGTAACACTTCAGGGAAGATGCATTTTTCAAGTTGTAGGCATAAGCTTGATGGCTAACTCCACATGGAGTGGTAGAAATGGGCCAAGCTATTATTAATAACTAACTCTCAATTGTGCCAAAGACGGTGCTCGGTACTGATATAGTGGGGGAGGGCCGACTCATGCTGGGGAATGGTTGCGTCAGCGCGCGCTGTTTTAGCCCCGCTCAAAAAAATCCAGACCACTGAGACGATGAAAAACTGTTTAATGCTATAGCTCAAACACTCTAAAATATTGCTGCTGGAAAGGATTATGGGTAACATCTCCTTTTCTTTCGGTCTGGAGTAACCAATGCTAAAGGTGCCTAAAAAGTTGTATTGAGGCAGCTTCTCTTAGCATTTTTAGAATTCAGAATTCATAAAATTTTTCCTCCAAGTACTTCCGTGTCATCCCCCTTGGACAGTAAAGGAAAGGAAAACCTATGCAAAAACCACAATGCGAAGAACCCAGAGACACACACTACTTGTGTGCCAATATAAAGACTTCCTGATCACTGATCTCCACTTAACGGTCTCCCTACCACCTCAGTACAGGCAGAACTAGTCTTCCTGTTTGTGCGTCGCAGTTCAGGCATTTCATCAACTAACAATTGCTTCGGATTATATTTTGTAACGAGTAACAGAGATGGTTAGGGCGAATGTATTGCAATAAAAGTATACATTTTCTTTAGAAACTGTAACGGAGTAAATGTTGCCATAAATATGAATAATGAAATTGAAAGTACAGTAACATTATTTATAGTCTGTGGCATCATAAGACTAATGAGAACACATTGTTTCACAGTGCCAATGTTCAGTGGCACTGTTGTAGTATGTGTTCCCTGAGCCAAGCAATAAGAAAATGTTTGTGCAATGAATCATGTCTAAATTATGATATGTATCAGGTTCTGTTTTTAGAGTAACAAAAACATCTCAATTATTCATAAATGTTTTTTCCTAGATAGATTGTACAAGGACGACGATCCTAAGTGAGGTGGATTTTCATATCTGAAAGTATCCGACTTTTTACACAAGCCTTCATCTCTGGCTACAAACACTTTGCCCTACAGTGCATCTACGCGAATCAGACACCATGTACCACATTCACAGTCCATAAACCGGCTGCTCTGCTGTAAGGTTTCCAGACATCCTGTCTCAGTACAGTTGGTGTGAATATAGGTGTTTGTGTGTGGCAGACCTCCTGCTACCTTATCGGCGAGTCATGTGCAAACATAGTAACACACACACAGACAGATACTGGTAACAGAGTCCTTACAGCTAACTGCTCCATACCTGTTTTGGAAACAGATATGGTATCATGAAGGACTTGATGCATAGCTAAAATGAGTTCAGCACATTATCCTTCTTTATTTAGAGTCTGTCTTGCAGAGCGTGCGAGGTGAGCCAATATCACATTGCCGCAGTCCACTGGTCACGTTTGAGAATGAGGCTCCAAGATTGTGACAGGTAGGAGCTTGATTCATTGTTGTTGGAGGTGGCAGGATGGTATTCTCTTACAGCTATTGTAATATTTTTAAATCTAAGAAATAGATTGAAATGGCAGCATGGTGAAATAGTGGTGAGTTCGTCTGCCACACAGTGCTGAGGTTCGGTGTTCGATAACTGTGTCTGACCTTCCTGTGTAGAGTTTCCATGTTCTCCCAGTTTTTGTGTGTGTGTGTTTTTTCCCGGTATGCCAGCTTCCTCCCGCATTCCAAAAACATGCATGTTAGGTTCTTTGAAGACTAATTTGCCCATAGCAGTGAATGTGAGTGTGAATGAGTTGTTTGTCGATACGCATGTAGCCTGTGATTGGCAGGACACCAGTCCTGAGCGTACCCCTCCTCTCACCCCAAAGTCAACTGGGATAGGCTCCAGCCCACATGCAACCTCATGAGGATAAGCGGCACACAAAACAGATGGATGAAATTGAAATAACAACAACTGCTGCAGTTCTGTGGAGTCTGTAGTTTGATACTTATCCATTTAAGGCAATAAGATGCTGAATAATCAACAGTATCTAATTGTCCTAACTTGAGTAATGTCATATTCAGCATATGCGATAACCATGATGTGGAGTGCAAATCTTTTCGAACTTCTGCTCACTGGAATTTTTCTCCTCTTTCAATCAGTTTTTGTAGGCTCACTTTTAATGTGTCCGAAACAAACAAAAATCACTCGTTCGACACTAGTTCTGAACAAAATGTGTCCATTCATCGTAGTCGTTGTAGTTTTGTATGTTTGTCCGTATTTTTTTTAAGGTAGCAGGATACCTCCTGTTTCAGGGAGGACGACGAATAGACGGACAGCGTCAATGCTGTCTTTGCCGAATTAAAAGTGTTCCAACAATTGTTTTGTATTACTCTTTCAGTGACTTCCTCCTTCTAATAAAAATGTCCATATTTGACTGATTGATTAAAGATCAATTGTTGCCATTTTGAGGGTTCTGGCTGAATTTTTCATCAATTTAGGGTGACGCATGTCCAAATACCATCAATCCATCCATCCATTTTCCTTTTTGGCTTGACGTCATAGGTGAGCTGGAGCCAGACAATCAGCGAGAGCCGAGTTACACCTTGGACTAGTCGCAAGCCAAATATAGACAAACGCTCACATTCACATCATAGCGTCTTCAAAGAATTTAACATGTATGTTTTTGGAATGATGGAGGAAGACAAAATACACAGAAAAATCCCACACAGGCACAGGGGGAACATGTACACTACTCGACCTCAGAGCTGTGAGGCAGACGTGCTAACCACTATTTCACCGCGCTGCCTCACATTTACACAGTTAAACCCAAAATTCCACTGTGATGCCCGTGACGCAAACTGTGAAAATAAATTCTTGTATCCGCACCTTTATCCAGATCCTCATCAAAATATTGTGTTCCTACTGAGCTAACCTTCAACAAAGTTTAATGAAAGTTGGTTTTGTATTTTTTATTTGCATAACTTTATCTGTCCTATTGTTTTTACAATCTTTTACTATGCCAAAATGACTCCTGTGGTAAAGGTAATGGAATCAACATAATCAGTGGTGGCCCAACACCTTTTCACAGTCCTATAAAGGGGATCACTTCAACATGGTCTTCGAGGCAAACGCTGAGTTGTTGATGACCATGCAAATTTAGCAAATAACTGGAGGCCCAAAACAGATCAACCCTTTCACGTGCCTCATGAAATGCATCTTCAATCCCACTTTGTTGACTTCACTTTAACACTTCAGAGTGTCTCCCAAACCGAAGCAATCCCATTTTCCTCAACGTGCTGCTTCATCTTTTCACGGCCCATGAAGAGGAAGTACCCAGCTGCTGCTCTTCACACTTATTTATTGGAAGCTGGTGTCTATGTTTGACTTCAGACACCTTGAAGGGCGCTGCATACCTCACCCAACCAATGTTCTTTGATTCTTCATGAAACGCAAACGGCTTTCCCCAAATATCTACCGTGTCAGTGGGACAGCCGTGTCCCGTCTATTCTCCCCTGACCTTTGACTCACTACACTTATTTAATCACACACACACACCAATCATCTTTTGACATAATGGTGCCAGGGATTGTATATTTGGACTGGCAATGACTGGCGGAGGGAGGACTCGGGCAGCGCGTGACGAGGTCTTGGAGAATTCAGAGAAATTTAAGGAGAGTCACGCACACACCTATTTGAGGGACAATAAACAGTGGACATTTGGAAAGATTCACACACTCTCACCAGAGGTGATAAAGAGCATCATGTTCTTGCATTATCAGGATAAAGGGGAAAGTGGAAGGCCAGACACAAACAACATTTCATTTCATTTTGTTTCAAGGAAAGCTGTTGTGGAATTAGGCTTTAATGACACTTATGGAAATAGTGGTAAACACATCTGCCTCACAGTTCCGAGCATCGGGGTTCAAATCTCACCTCAGGCTCTCGTGTCTGGACTTTTCAATGTTCTCCCTGTGCTTGCGTGGGCTTTCTCTGAGTACTCCGATTTCATTCCACATCCCCAAAATATGCATGTATAGGTTCATTGAAGACTCTAAATTGTCCCTCGGTGTGAATGTGAGCGTGAAAGCTTGCTTGTTTGTATGTGTATCAATATAGTATCGTTTATTCCCAGTTATTCAAGATACCTGGCATAACATATGACTCGAAATAATACACAAACTCGGAAAACACCCACCCACAGTGTACGTCACATAATGTCTGTAATATGAGCTGTTCATGATAACTTCCACTATGCAAAATAGAAATAAACTGTAAAATTGCAAATATTCCACACTCAAAAAAGTCCATACTCAGTCACGAATAGGCACATGCGCACGCACGTGTCATATAATCAATGCGATGGCTCCTGTCGCCAGTTATTAATGATAACCAGAACATTGAGTAATGAAGTCACGGCGCATGTAAATGGGATAGAGCCTACATGGATTTTTATAGAGGAGTGTGGGCGCAGGCCAGCTGAGGACAGGAGAGGCAGGTTAAAGCTACGCCAAGTCCGGCATGGTTCGAATGGCTTAGTATAAGTAATATAGCACTGAGATGTGTTACGTATTGGGTGGCAGAGAAAGGACAAAACAAAAATAATTGTCATTTCATTTTACATGCAGCACATCCACTTACTGTTTTAAGTAGAAATACTACATTGCTGCACTTCAGTAGATTTTTCAGGTATCTGTACTTCGTTGAGCATTTATTTGTCTGATTATTTTTCTCAGAAACCGCAACTGCTTTGCGGTCTGAAACATGCTATTTATGCTATAGTACTAATTTCCTCTTGTCAAGCCGTCCACCTTTGGCAATGGATTTGAAACTAGGAAGCACACTAACTCTTCGCGGCTCACGAAATTGACTCCCCTATGATGAGTATTGTACTTCAACGATGTCACCATTACCAAGCACACCGGCATGGTAAGTTTAGATAAAGTGTGACACTTTCAAACATTTTCAAACTTTTTTTAAATATATATTTACAATAACTTTGTACTGTACTGGGTGTTTTAGGACACACAAGAATCCTACAAAACAATAATTTTGTACTGTACAGTAATATGTGTGCACATGGCCTAAAAAAAGAAGTGCTTCAATTTTTACGGAAAATTGACTATATTTGACGACCCCTTATCCAATCCAGATTTTAGTTCTGCCATGTCAATCTAATTCCATTGCAACATGCTGCCAATTTTTTTGTCTTGAGTTTGTTGTCACATTTCTGTCGGGCCAATTATACATTACTCGTGCACTCACTGTAGTAGTCTCGCCACGCTGCACTATTTGCATATATGTTGTTGACCAATACTGGCCACTCATGCCAGAGTAGCATCTGCACCACTTGCACACTGACTGAGGAATATCTGAAACATTTGCACAATCAACATTGTCCCAGATTATCGCACGACTCGTCACTTTAAACTGCATACACTCCTTGAAGTCTCAGCGCCCTTTGCACAATGGTCATTGCACCGGACTATTGCTATATATTGCTATTGCTTTTTGCACAATTGTCAAAACAATAAAAAATAAATAAATAATTTGTACCGGCATTACCAGATAATTAGCAAACCTTTTATTGCTCAGTGACTGTTTTTGTCAATGTCTTTATGTCTCAAAAAGTGTTCTCTGTCAATTGACTGTCTGTTGTCGTACGAGAGCGGCTCCAACTGCATGAGACAAATTCCTTGTTTGTTTTTTAACATACTTAGCAAAATAAAGATGATTCTGATTCTGGTTCTGATTCTGATTCTGATAAGAACATTTGCATCATGTGTAATTTACATTCCATCTTCAGCCGGCATCAGATTGATGAACAGGAATAGGGTGCTATGACTGACAACAGCCTCCCTCAGTATTACATCCGCATATATCAATTTCATAAAGCGTCACCTTCTGTCACACTGCAACTGTTGTTTGCTTTCACATAAGTGAAAGTCCCAGCGAGCGCACAGGCCTTCAGTCACAATCACCATGGGAACAACAACAATAATGTCGTATGGGGACAACGAGTGATGAGCAGACAAGGAGGTATGTAAGAGAGGAAAGGTTTTATTTAAGAAGGCAATAGCACTCTTACTATTTCCTTTGGGGGCAGGGGGTTGTTTGGTCACTGCTCAATGAAAACTACGTATGTCAATTTTCCATTTGTTTTTTTAATATATGTTTACACCTATGCAAATAATTGTTGTATTAGATATTGACAGTTAATAGAATTTGAATTCATAAGTCATGGCCAATTGTGGCACACAAATATTTAATGTTCCCAGTGGCCTGAAATGTAGTGAACTGTGGGATTTGGGCCATTCCCTCCATATTCAAGTCTTATTAAGTTTTGTCACAGTCCAAGGTATCTGTAACGGGCTGTGGAAGGACGGGGTTGCTGAGTCCCGCAGGCTCAAAGGCGCCCTTCGTTTCGGCCACGCCGGGTAGCTTTGGAGCATGTTTGTGCCCCTATAGAGTATTATTATTATAGCATGGTATAGCATAATAATAATGTAATTATAATGCATTTTAATGTTGCGCTCACCTGTTTTATTCTGACCCAGTAGGATTCCTCATCCACACTGTGACTGCTGTCGCAAATGTTTTGAGAATTGAAATGCTGGGCATTCACCGCAATCGTGGCCTTTCACGTCTGACCATTTCCCACCCCGGTTTGTCTCACGACCATCCAGTTCTATGGTGACCTGAACCGGGAACAGAGTGTAAACGTAGCTTTAGCATGCAACTAATGTGCAGTTTATGTTTGGAAAGTCTTCATGTGTTGAGTGTTAAAAGTAAAGGCAAACTGTAATTTCAATGCAGATTTTCTGCCAAAATAAAAACAACAACAAAAAATCGATTTGGCAAGAAACATTAATTATTAAGGAGACACTTTATTTGCTTTATTTTTCTGGATCTGGCACCTGGGCCTTTGTGTTGTACCTGGTGAGCTTGAAATCTACTTTTTAAAACTACAACAGTCACTCCGGGAGACATTCCTTCGCCTTCTTCCCCAGATATCCACAAAGATCCTTGAACTGTTATTTGGTCTGAGTCCAACAAATGAAGGCCAAGCTTCATCTAGAATTGCAAATATATGACTCAGTCGAGAGTAACCCTCAACAGTAGCCAACATCCCCAATCCACCTCCAACCAAATCGGATGAAAATATGATGGCAGGTTTCTAGATAATATGCAAATGATGATCCTTTTGTTGTTTTTAAATCTGGACTGCAGTTGGATTTTCCTTTTTTTTTTTTTGCAAGTTATAAAAAAAATGCGTGCATAAATCTCTTTATAGAGTTGCAAGTACAGATGGGATGGAATTAATTAATACCTCACTTATGACTGTCCACCAGAGCCCTGAAAGTGCTTGCTCATCATATCACATCCCTGTGTGGACCTGCTGGCGTTGATCAACTTCTCACTCACACACATTTGCTTATTATGTAAGGGCAAAGGTTTATTTTTAGAGAGCGCTATAAGAGGGCACGCCCGCTCCACCCCAAAGCTTTCACTGAATGTTCTGGAAACATAATGGGAGAGAAGGCCAACATCTGGATGACAGTGGGTTCACCATTAATGGTGGGAAACAGTCAAGGAAAACATTAGTATGGTCTACTCTCATGGTCACCTTGACACATTGTCATGAGAGCCAATACAAGAGCTACATCAATTCTACTTTTACAAAGTAGACTGATAAGTGATCGCTCTGTAATGTCTTTTTGGTTCCCCTCAGTCTGCCCAATTTCACCATAATAACTTAGTTTATTATTTAGTTTGAAACTCCAATTTCAATTAATGAAAATTGTAATGTACTGGTGTCATTCTTTTAAAGTACAGAGGTACCTTACGAGTGCCCCAACTAACGAGGTTTTCGTATTACGAGACATCGCTTGGTCAATATTTTTTCTCTGTGTTGCAAGCCAAAATATTTGTTACCAAAAAGTTACAGTAATTCGCTATATGCGGAACATCACGTGACTAAACCTGGACAACAGAACAGCTGACTTCCTGTGTATGCTGTGCTGAAAAGCATAACTACACTTTGTTTACATGGTTCTTTGAAGCTGGACTTTCTAAAATTTTGTTTTCTGTACAGCTGGTGTCTTTCAACAAACGTTAGATACCATTTATTTATACAAATGTGATATGACATATGTAAACACAAAGCCAAAACACTATTGTCAACTTTCTTGGCTCTGTGGTGATATCTTGCATTAAAAAAATACATTTTAGACATTTCAAATGCTCCCTCCTCGTTCCAATTCATCCCTTCCCGCATCTGCAGTTGAGTAAATAAAGAAACTCGGGCTACTATTTGCATTATCCAAATCAGACGAATTCACTGACGAAATGACTCAATTGCAACATCAGCAACACATCACCCAAAACAAGTTTACATCCTAATTTTTTTGTTTGTTTCCTTGTTTGTTTATATGCAAAGCCAAGCACTACAGAGCAGTCATTCAGAGTGCAGGTCACAGTGACTGCACAAGTGTGTTAAGTCATTGTGACAAACATAACCAGGTTATCAATATTTTTGCCACAATAGTCTGTAACTTGACGTGTAGAAAAACAAACTGGTGAGAGGTAGTGAACCTTTCAAAGAGTTAAAGCAACAGTAATGAATAATTGTTTGTGATGGAGTGTAAATTACTTTAAAGTAATTGAGATTTTGTCAAGCAACAGCAAAATACTTACACAATGAATCTGTGTTAACATACCATCATGAAGTAAACATTGGGGCGGCAGTAGCTCATTTGGAAAGACTTGAGCTTCAGAGCCGGAGGGTCATAGGTTAAAGTCCCGCTGCAGACAAAAACATGAAAATAGCAACTATTTTGCCGGAGATGCTAGTCTGCTTACTGTCGAGGTACGCTTGAGCCCTCGAGCAGGGCACCGTCGCCCGAGTTGAAGCGGTGCGACATTATTGTGCGGACTTTTTCCTCACATGCCTGTAAGCGTGTGATCTGGTTCTCTGTGTGGTGTGCAACATACAATCTATATACAGAGAAATGTCATTTTAATTTCGCCTTGAGGGATTCTAATCAATTATATTTGATTAAAACATTAAAATTCAATTAGGTTTTTTTCTAGGCTGGTCCACCAATATTGTAGCCAATCAAAGTAGGTGATCTCTCGCCATGGCAACGACAGCAGCAATATTCTCCTTATTATAATCTATACAACACAAGTTATTTTAAATAAGTGTTGCTTTCGGCCAGGAGAGGAAAAGCCATTAGAGACGAGGAAAGCATGAGGGAGTCAATATGAACACGCACGGAGGCAGAAAATTGAGGTGATGCCCAGCCAAGGGACACGTGAACACAGTCCAGTAATTAAAAACGTTTGGATTAGAACTACAGTATATATAAACTCTTCCAGCTAATAGCTGTTTCTGTCTCAGTGTATTGTGCTTGGGTACAACAAAACAGCTCCCAAAAATCAGTATGGCCAAAATACAATAAAGATTCCAAAAAAGTGAAGAAAACAGTTTGTGTATCCATACTGTCATTCTGACCTTACAGCCCCCTCCAGTGTGGTTCAGTCTCACCCCCTTGTCGAATGGCAGCCTGAATGCCAGACCTGCCCCTCCCCTTACTGCACCGCTCAATAGCCTCCTTGTTTAGAGCTAATGTCCTAGAAGTGAGACAACATTTTAAAACGTGCCCCTTTGTGCATGAGCATGCGGAGATGCGTGTGGAAGTCAGCTCATCCATAACTGCATAACAGGGAAGCAAAAGCCGATGGAGGAGGCGAGGTCACTGGTGAACGCAGAGCATTCATACAAATATGGAAAAGCATTAGCAGCAGCAGAGATTGGATGAGGAAAATGAGAGGGGGAGCCAGTGGAAAAATCATTAAGCGAGCTCGGAGGGTTGTTTCACATCAGATTTTTACTGGCAAAGAAGTCAGGGGGCTCCACTTAAAAGACAAATGGAGGTCTGAAAAATACCCTGGATGTTTGTTTTTTTGTTTGTTTTTTAATACTGTATACTATTTAATGACTAGCTGGCAAATGTATTGGTTCGTGATTGACACAAAATAGGGTAGGCATGGTCATTTCTTGTATATCTGCATCATCGCTGCATTTGGGACACCTACACAAAGGACAAAAGTATTTAGGCACACCTCTTAATGAAGCTAATTAATCAAACAGGGGTTGGACTAGGCTAGAGGTAGCATGGTCCATTGGTTAGAATTCCTGCCTCACGGTTTTAGGATCTGGGTTTGAATCTCTGCTCCAGCATTCCTGGTTGCATGATCCCCATGTTCTTGCATGGGTTAGCTTCATGTTCATTCCAAAAACATTGGAAAAATCGTCCATAGGTGTGAGTCCAAGTGGTTGTTTGTCTTCATGTGCCCTGAAATTGGTTGCTGACCAATCCAGGGTGTACCCCACCTCTTGCCCAAAGACAGCTGGGATAATCTCCAGATCACCTACAACCCTATTGAGAATTAGTGGGATAGAAATTGGATGGATGGATGGGATGGAATTGGAAGTTTAGGGGGAAGAGCCAAACAAAATTATTATTAAGGTACAGAAATCTATCGCGCCAATACATAATAGCCACGTTTTATTTGATTTAACTCACCCAGAGTACGTGGATATTGGATGTATGTGCTTTCCCATAAGCTGGGAAAGTTGGGACAGCATACACGGAATAGTACTCCGAGAGAAGCCAGCACCAATTGTCACAGCTAAAATGACCCTTCTCATGTCCAACATTAGTGATTTTGCTCACAAATGCTGTTCTGGATGAACTATTTTTATTTTATTTTTTTCCATTTTTACTTCCTAGTACATCGAACAGAATTGTACAGTTTTAGTTCATGTAGAGTCCAATCAAAACACTGTATGCCCTACAGATGAACATGTTGTTTAATAAAGGGTGTATCACAACCTTGGGATTGTAATAAATTATATGAGCTGTCAGACTGAATGTCCAGTTCAGAGAAGGCCTCAAGCTGCAACATGAGGAGCCCATTAATGACGCTGCACCCTCAAGGACGATGGACGGCTGCGGGAATGTGGCTCACCTCCAGTTTGTTCCACACACAAAAAAAGAAGAGATACAATCAATAGAAAACTGAGCTTTATTGCTAAAAATATGCTCTGAGAGGCGAGCAGCTGAGAGTTGACTTATGAGGACTGGAAATTGGGGGAAAACAAAGGGGGGGTTAACGATAAAGGTAGCGTTTACTGAACTGACAGCACAAGCTCACATTTCCGATGGACCGCGGATGAGTTTACAACTCAGTATCCACAGGCAACACATGGAAGCCTTGATGCACCGCTGAAACATGAAACTCAAAATTTCCTTGTGGCAGTGTCAGATAAACTGTTAGCCTCAATACTGCTTTCCAGTCTAATTGAATCAGAGACTATTTATGGAGAAACACACACTCGCAGACATTATAGCTGCGGAGCTGAGACATACTTTATGCCAGGTTTACATTGAGCCTCATATTCAAATTAGAATTGTGTTAGAAGCCAAAACAAAATGAAAATGCTCTATATAATTACCTCAATCGGAATAAACAGGCCGAATCTGAATGGAATTTCGTTTCATTTCAGATTCTCTGATATTGTTTCTGCCAAACCGATCAGAAGTGCATTTTCGACACGTGAACTGTGTCTGCGCATACTCTGTCTTGACGTAAATGAGCGGCGACGTAATTGTTTACACACACACTGCAACTACTTGTAACTTGTTTTTAGCAAGTTGTTGGTGAATAAAAGTGTCCAAAAAATTGCAACCACTGTGCTAAATAGACGACTGAGCTCCATTTTGATTACGTGACGTTTCCATCGATCTGCACGTGTCACACATCTTTAAAACGGCTGTTCCAATTAAACGTGTCACATATGTCTCATGTCACACATCTATCTATCTATCTATCTATCTATCTATCTATCTAGCTATCTATCTATCTATCTATCTATCTATCTATCTATATCTAACATGACTGTCGAGAGCAGACATAATGTAACTGTGACTCCATACTTGGACGATGTACTGTAAATCTTACTCAGAATTATGAATGGAGGACTTACACTAATGTCAATAGGTTGTCGTTATCCAACAACAACTTGGACTTGCCAGGTGTTAACAACACCATGATAGTCCTCACGTACAGTCTCTATGTTGAGTTACATTAGCAGGTCGAAGTGAGCTATACCATTTTTTTTAAGTCTTCAGAAATACAAAATAAATCACTTGGCCATTTAGAATCAATGTAATGTAAACTGCAGAACAGCCATTATTGTGTTTTGCCTTCATGCCGGTCTCACAGAGCAGTGATTCTCAATTAGTGGGACACGAATCCATTTTGGGGTGGTCACGGACAGCTAGTAAAAATTATAAGGGTTCCTCAGTTTTATAACGGTACCGACATACGACATTCCAAGGTTCCAGACGGCGTAAGAATACGTTTTAGATGTATGGCATATAAATGTTTTCATAAATATATTTACTGTAATCATGACTATGCTGTTAGCATAGGATACTGATAGACTACGGCGTGTTTCGACTTTCATACAAGGTGGGTAGTCACCATAGGGGCAGTGTAATATTTAACCTCAGTCCGAGGTCAGAGTTCTACAGAAAATAACATTATTTTGACAGGCATGCATCAAAAACGTTATCGTTTGGGATGTAAACACAACTTCCAGTGGCATTTTGACAGCCTCTCGGATAAAAGATGCCATTGGTGTTATTATAGTATTATGTTTTTGTTGTAGTTGCCTTGGTCTGCATCCTTTGTTTCCTAAAAAGAAAAAAAAACTTTTGATGTTGCACTTTTCTAAAAAGATCATGCCACGATATTCAATTTTGTACAAGCAGTTTTCATATTTTGATCATCAGTTTCTTAATCAGGTTTTTATTGTTCTTATCGCCAATTTAAGTTGGTCGCGACTTCGTGACAATAGAAAACTGCGGGTCCCGGTGTGACAAGAGTTGAGAACCAATGCCGTACCTGTAACTGGATGGACACCAAAGTAGAAAGGGAGATGGTCCGAAAACAGACAACGGCTGGTAGAGGTGGAAAAATGTTGAGTCACGATTGCCCTCTAGGAATTCTGAACATATAATCGATATACCCGAGAAGGCTTCAGGCAGCAGATTGCAACTGGGGCCAGTAAGATTCTGCTGTACCATGCACATCTCCTTTCAGGTTGACACAGAGGAGAGAAAGCCTTTATCATTGCATTCACGTTATTTTTGGTGCATTTTTTTTTTTTTTTTACTGTCAAGCCAACATTTGTTACACACGCGAAAGCCGATTTAAAAAAACATGAAAGGCTGCATAAAACACAAAGAGGCATCACAAGATGAAAAGAAATGAAATTATGTTTGCATGCAAAATGATTGTTTCCTTGGTGTGATATGATGCAGGCTTTCACTATCTTAGAGACACTGGTTCTCTTCGTGAAATGTTGGTTTCCATGGTTCCAATTTGACACAAAGGCACTGTGAAATGGCTCACATAAAAATGTGTGTAGAACGTGTGGCAATTTGTACACATTTGAGGAGCATATATGAACGTAATTGAGAACGGGCTCATTCTGGGGTCAAAGATCGGTTTGCAAACGACATTTTCATTCAAGAGTGTCAGATTTTTTTTAGGGACTTCCAGGACAAACCTGTCTGAACACATTATATACGGGCCCTCCTAAACGGATAAACTGAATTTGTCAACCGGTTCAGTGAGGTCACGGCCGCCATTCCTGACAGGCACGCCGCAGCTGCGTGAGAACACGAGGTGCGTTCAGGGACACTGCACAAGACACTAGATGGGAGTGCATGTGTTCTTCAGTGCTGCTTTTGTCATACAATTGAAAAAATTGATCCATCCATCCATTTTCTGAGCCGCTTCTCCTCACTAGGGTCGCGGGCGTGCTGGAGCCTATCCCAGCTGTCATCGGGCAGGAGGAGGGGTACACCCTGAACTGGTTGCCAACCAATAGCAGGGCACATACAAACAAACAACCATTCGCACTCACAGTCACACCTACGGGCAATTTAGAGTCTCCAATTAATGCATGTTTTTGGGATGTGGGTGGAAACCGGAGTGCCCGGAGAAAACCCACGCAGGCACAGAACATGCAAACTCCACACAGGCGGGGCCGGGGATTGAACCCGGGTCCTCAGAACTGTGAGGCTGACGCTCGAACCAGTCGTCCACCGTGCCCACGTAAAAATTGATCACTAGGAAAATGATTATTTGTATCAAAATGCTTTTGTTAAAACTAGGATCACACTGTCATAATATTGAATTTATTTTGTTTTGTAAAATAAGAATAGATAAAATAAAATATTTTTTTAATATAGTCAGCCAGTCATGAGAGAATTGCAAAGTTATCAATGTCCTTTCACCATTGTTTCTGTCATACTGTGTTGCGTGTTTTTGTTTGCACATTAAGGACAAAAGTCGTGTTTTTGTTTTAATTCCTCTTTTTAAAAAAGACCTTTCAAGCAACACATTTTTCCTCATGTTTTTCAGATTGTGGGGGGATCGCTGCAGCTGGCTAATAGTGTCGACTGAATGGGTGGAAACAATGGGAAAATGATGTTATGTTATGTTATGTTATGTTATGTTATGTTATGTTATGCCAGTATGTTAAGGGGACTAGTTCGTCAGCAACATATTGAGAAAAACAAAAAAGAACTATGAACAAGTTGATTTTTGGAATAATCAACTGAGCAACATTTGGAATTATTAACTATGAACTGACCTCGTTCTTTTTTGGAACGGTGAACTGAACTTTGAACTGGTTCACGTAGAAAATAAACTTTCCCAACGCTGTTGTCACCTCAGACAGGAATGTCCAGATTCAGCTCCTGCACGCTCAAGCGTGGTACACGGCCCTGACCCCAGAACACTCGGAAGAAGTGGACTTGAGCATGGTACACTTACGCGGTACATCCTGCAAACTGCTTTCTGCCAATATAATGTAATAATCATAATCATAATAATATCATAAGTACAACAACTCAAATCAATCCACAAAGTCAAAGCCCACTATGCGCACGCACAGATATGCAACGTAAACATGTCGTTGCGTGATACCCGCCAACAGAACGTCTCGAAATAAGTCACAAAGTCAGGAAATTTGCTGTAATACAATGTTGTATCATGACATACAAAAAGGTGATTAGACACAACTGAGTAGCAGGAGACAGGAAAGCGATGTGTAACCGTGCACATCCGAGACAACTGACCCAGTGTGAGCGAAGCCTCAAAGTAACATTACTCTCAGTAAATACAAAATTGATTTTAATAACAAAAGTCAGGAATTTGCAGAAGCCAATTTGTACAATTTGCTGATCTAAATTAGGATTGTTGTTAATTCTAGTTTCCAGTGCGCTGAAAATGCAACAAACGTGTTTGTGTCACATACTGCACTTTTCACTCACTTCCTCCAGTCATGTCGCAACTTAGCTCATTTGTGACCTATAATGTCAAATTGTATGAGGCCTCGCTTGAGGGCAACATGAAGTGCCAGCTTGAGTGTTTACGATGCAAATAAGTCTGTGTGCATGCTGCTCTCTTCGGGGTTTCAGAGGCGTACTCTTAGCGCATGAGAATACAGCACAGCGTTGGCAAGCTAATATGTTAAAGAGTAGAGCAGCCTGAAATGAGAGTTAACAAAGCAGACGAGACACATTAAGTAGGAACATTAAGTCATCCACTGAATTATTGCAAAAAAAAAAAAAAGAACACATCTGTGTCTGAGTCGGGCCACCCTGCACCCCACATCCTGTCTCCTGAAATATTCTGTGTGCGAAAGATGCCAATGTGTTCTGTTTGGATAAGAAGTTACTTGCTTCCTCATTCACACTGCAGAGAATTACAATTAGAGTTGGATTTGATAGCTTCCTCACGTTCTGATTAGGAGCCCAGCGTTGGCTACTTGAGGGTATCTTTGAGGAGGTAAAGCAAATGTTGGCAAAGATTCATTTTGGACTTTATAATGAATTCCCAACTCTGCTGCTGCTGGAAACTTGGAGCCCTGAGGGGTTAATCTGCATCTGCCTATCTTCGTTTGTCCTGCCTGCTGAATTAAAAGTGTTCCAAAAGGTTGAGGTTCTTTTTGTTTTTGTATTACTTTTTCCAGACTTACTTCTTCTAATAGACTGCAGTTGCCATTTGGACGGTTCTGGCTGCATTTTTCATCAGTTTAGGGTGACTCATGTCCAACTACCATCCATCATCCATTCCTCCATTTTATAGGCAAATATAGTGCTGTGTATGTATAGTATATAGTAGTAGTAGTAGTAGTAGTAGTAGTAGTATTAGTAATAGTAGTGTGGTAGTGTTGTTGTGAAAACCAACATAAAAGTATACATGTTTTGCAGTGGCACCATTGTTTCCTTCCTGTTTATGCATAAGTCTTATAATCATGATTACTTTAATCTATATATATAATTGCTCGAAATGAACATAAGGACAAAAAAAATAAAAAATAAAAAATCATGTAATGTGTATCATGTGAAGATCGCAGTGTTCTTAGTGACTGTGTGTGTGCTCAGCAGTTGCTGTTATTGCCTAAACTATTAACAGCCATGCTTACTTAATGAATGATTAACAGTGTGAGCATGAGAGAGGTGTCAACACCCGAAGCAGATGTTCTGGGATATGATGCCGTGTGTACAAAATCCCAGAAATTTTTTCAAGGTCAAAGTGTTCTCTCTGCATTACAACCCCTTTTAATGTGAGAATCTATTAAAAAGTGAAATATAGTGCGTGAAACCCTCCAAGAGAGTCTGCCAAAAAGAGCAGCGTGTCACTGTAACTCTAGAAAAGAGGACGTGAAGGGTGCGCTGGTGTGAGAGTGAACAGAGTAATGTTTGTTTCTTGGTTTCAGATCTTTATTCGTGTGTGTTTACCTGCAGTAAAATATACACACTGACAGAACTGTAGCCGTGACGACCAGTGCCCCTGCCCCTAAAAAAGGTTGCTTGGTATTAATGTGTTGCTCACTATACTGGGTTGCCTGCCAAATTCTTATAAATAAATACACTGTCTGGCCTCAATGCTAACACAAACACATCCTGTTTTTACCTTTTTTGTGACAAAGATTACTCAATTCAGTCATGGGACATTTTATTATGTACAGCTGCACCTCCAATGAGATCCAATAGTTTTATCAAAAGTAAATATGACATTTCAGCGTAGTACTATGTTGTGCTGCAACATGCTGAGCACTAAAGTCGACTTGAAGAGATGCAGCAATTCACAGCAAGAAGAAGAGGACGTCACTTTAGTGCACGGTACCAGTTTTAATAGTCGTTCCCACAGAACAAAACATATGCCAGTGAGTATTGTTGGATGCTCTAGTCGTATGTGTTGCTGCTCCATGTGTGTCAACGTAGCAGTTTATTTTAAGGTTTATAATTATCATGACGTCCATGCTAATTTGCGTTAGCCAGTCTATAGCGTTTCACATTATATGTTAGCATTAAGCTAAGGGACTTCTGGTTAAGGTCCTTGGAGGGGGTGCTGGAGAGCCTTCCCGCTGGGGACTCCATCGTTCTGCTGGGGTACTTCAATGCTCACCATGTTCAAGCATAAGGGTGTCCACACGTGCACTTGGCACCAGGACACCAGTTCGGAGATGAGATCCTGCCCCAAGTGGAGGAGTTCAAGCATCTTGGGGTCTTGTTCACGAGTGAGGGAAGAATGGAACGGGAGATCGACAGGCGGATCGGTGCCGCGTCTGCAGTGGTAAAGAAGGAGCTAAGCCGAAAGGCGAAGCTCTCAATTTACCGGTCGATCTACGTTCCTACCCTCACATATGGTCACGAGCTGTGGGTCGTGAAGAACAAGATCCCGGATACTAGCGTCCGAAATTAGTTTTCTCCGCAGGGTGTCCGGGCTCTCCCTTGGAGATAGGGTGAGAAGCTCGGTCATCCGGGAGGATCTCAGAGTAGAGCCGCTGCTCCTCCACATCGAGAGGAGCCAGATGAGGTGGCTGGGGCATCTGATTCGGCTGCCTCCCGGACGCCTCCCTGGTGAGGTGTTCTGGGGACGTCCCACCGGGACGAGACCCCGGGGACTACCCAGGACACGCTGGAGAGACTACGTCTTTCGGCTGGCCTGGGTATGCCTCGGGATCCCCCCGGAAGAGCTAGATGAAGTGGCTGGGGAGAGGGAAGTCTGGGCGACCTCGGATAAGCAGTAGAAAATGGATCGATGGACTTCTGGTGTTGATGTTTTGGTTGAACATTTGCTATTTAAAATATATAATGTTTAATTCTCCTTTATTTTATGTGTCAGTTTTACAGTAGACTTCAACTGGGGGTGGCAAATGCTGTAAACAGCTAGAAGCAAGCACGCTTTCCCTCTTATTTGGACAACTGTGCGAGCAACTTTTCTTTTTGGTTCCTCAAAGTGATGTTATATGATAGTCTCCAATGTACTAACAGTGAGATAATGAGAACAGGCACCAAGGAATACTTTCAAAAGTGTGTTTTAATAATTTTTTCATAATTATTTTTCAAATGGGCTCTCTATATCGTAGATTTACAACTATGCACAATAAATTAAATAAGTTCACTCTATACCACATGAAACACCAGACAGTGGCAATCAAAATGGAGTGTTATCTATTAACCGTTTTGATACAGCAGGTGTACCTCATAACCAGTGGCTGTATTAACAGTATCTGAGTCATCCTCATTTCTGTACTGTCAACTGTGTCAACACGGATAATGCAATGTGACTCTAAAATCATTCACAGCGTGTGTATGACGATCGGCAGAATGTGGTGAGAAAGCGTCACCCTGCAATAAGTGACTATAGTCTTTGGACCGGGCTGTTCTTTGTTAGCCCACCTATGTACAGCATACTGTAGCTGTTTGGGGAGGAAGCACTCTGGGTCTGTTGCTGGGTAGAAGCACATCTCCACCCCACACTGTGATTGGCCGATGCCTCTTGAAGGCTCCACCTCTTGCAATTCTCTGTGCTGGCCCATCTGTCACAAACAGGCTTGGAAAGTAGGCCTGCAAAAAAGGCTAAATGACCAGGTGTGTGTGATTTGTCGGTGGCTAATACGATAGAATACGAGCCAACATACAAGTTCTGTGGAAGTTTTCAAAGTCATATTAGTTTTTCTTTCTTTGCTCTTTTCGTCTCTGTAAAAGTTGGCTGAACCATTAAAGAGTTTCCCCTGAGGACAGACACTTGTTCTCAATAGTAAGGATGGCTAGGCGGATTCTGTCTTCCAATAAAAAGCACCTGGAAATTACAATTCCCTCAGAAATTGAATATGCTGAAAGATACTGGAGTCGAACAGAAAAACTAATGCGGGGGGGGGGCGTCGGGGGCATATGGGGGTGATGTAGCTACCCCTGGAATAGCAATAGCATCTTCGTAACACTCCCAAGAAATTTGTCATTCATCCATTGTTTTTATTTGCTATTCTTATTGGGAATGCTAACTACTGTGAAAACCTGCACTCAATGAAAACACATTGTAAATGTGGTGAAGCCAGTTGAGGAGAGTGGTGACACAAGGTAGCAGCCAAAGTCGGTCACACAAAGTCATCCCATCGGTACCCGTGGATTCTCGTGAGACCTAAAGAGTCTCCAGTATTTGTCTGAGGTCACTGGTGAATGTCCAGGTCTTGTAGACAAGAAACAAGAATGAAACACCAGGACTCTATAAAGATTTGGACCACCATCCTAGGATGTAACTATCTGGAATACCAAACACTCTGGTTTAGGGACTCCATTACTCCCAATGCTCAGCTCAGATGTCTGTTAACTTCCTGAGCACAGTCACCAGAAGAGTGGATGTCCCTGCCAAAGTAAGTGAACTTATCCAGAAAGTTATTGAATGTCTGAAATATCTGGATTTTTGGTCTACACCAAGGCGCAAACCCGAAACAGGTTCTCCAGTGCAACAACAAAGACAAAGACACCACAATTGCCTCTGCATCATTGGCAAAGTTAACATTTGCGATTTTTGGAAGTACACACTGTAGGAGTAAATCACACTGTTTCTTCGTGTCATTGCTGCTCCAGTGTAGGAGTCGGTCATGCACGTTTCTGTTACAGCCTGCCCAAAGAAATACAAAAAGAATATTCTTCTCAAGAATAAAATCTAACAAAAGCAATTCCCTAATCATTTAATCACCTGACCTGTGCCGAAATCTGTTGCAAATCATGTCTTGTTTCCAAAAATATTGGTGCTCCCATTCCTTGTCTTGATGACTTACAACGCTCCAAGAACTAAAAAATTAGTAGCCAAAACCCTCTTGGACTCCCTTGGACTCACCCTTGAGACCACCTTTTCTAAGTCCTTCCCTGGTGAGTGTCAGGTGAAATTCACTGTGGCAAAGGGGTAAGACCTCACCTTTAAATATAACTTTTCTCAGCAGATTTTGTGTCCCGATATACCAGGAAAAGTGCAGGTTGAACATATTCGGGCGATCTTTTGAGCTGTGTCATGACCCAGCACAGCCAGCTGGAATAGAGACATTAAAGCCGGTATTAGTTACACCGCCGCTTGACACATCCAAATGCTCCGTGACAGGTGTAAAATGTGAAATGTGGGAGCGATTCCGGGGCATGGATCAAGCACTATCAGCTTCAGCGCTAACAGCCCGAGTCGGCAAGAACTGGAGCGCATCCAGTTGTGGGATTGCGCAACGTAACCTTCCCTCAAAGTGCACGGCTCTATGTACGGGACCTTCTGGAACGAGATGACTGCACCCTCTGCCTCGTGCCATCTGCCCGTCCAACATGATACCCTGCCGCCCATCCAGCCTCAAACGAGCTCCGTTTCATCCTAATTCCCCCATCTCTGTCTCTAATTAGTTGGCATGGATGTCTGTGTTGTATCACAGAAAACTGGAGGCTGTTTGTTGATGCCATCCCAAATTCTGATACCACAAAATCAGGACATTTTGATTCAAAGAGCTGATAATCCTGTTACACCATGCCATAAACAGTCAATCTTTCTTTTCCGAAGACTCGTTTTAACTACACTTTCCTCATGGACATGCTAGTTCAGGTCAGGACACAATGATATACACTGAACAAGACCACACAAGCCACGTTCACACTTCCTGTTCACACAAACGCACACAGAACTTAGCCTCTACAGAGCCAAGCCTCTTTGCGATGGGTTGGAGTCAGGAAGGCCACCTGTCTGTAAAACCTATGGAAATTAGCCTCATGCAAATGAAGGAAGAATGAAGAAAAAAACAAGAGGAAGAAGTAATTATAGTCGTCGGCGTCGTTGTCATAGTTGTTGTTGTTGTTCTGTGTGAAAACCCAGCAATTTCCAGCCTTTGGGGGTAGTATCAGAATCTCTTATTGATCATTATTGGTTCCATTTCCAGAGTCATATATTTGTGAAGCAGGATTACATTAGATTTAAGTAACACAAGCATTGTCTCTGATTACACCAAGATAGGATTGGCTATATGAAGAGAAACAAGCACAGGGTTCCTTCTAATTACAGTTACTACATTCAGTGTGTTGGTTATTTTTAATAATTGGGTTTTATTTGTTTCCATGCCAGTCCAAATGTCCAGTGCAAAAATTTTGGGAACTGCTGCTGTCCTGGGTTATCGAAAGATATAAAGGGAACTAAACTTTTTTTTTTTTTAAATAAGCAAAAATACATTGTATGTGCCAGCACTAGTCACAACATTGTTTCTAATTAATATTGCATTTGTGGAATAAGAATTAAACGGAATAATTCATCAATGTAAGGGGGCCGCCATGTTTGGCAAAATCATTATCAGCTGCAGACAGGAAGTGATGTCGCAGCTGCTGTTGTGCCTTGCCTGCTGCTATCCAATTGTGTCAGCTGACAGAGTTTGAGAGTGATGGATTTAATCATTAAATCCTGTGTACACATGGCTGAGATGGAGAACATGCAGCGGCCATCAGAGGAAGTTCAGTGAAGAGAGAGCAAAAGCGTTGCACATCATCAACTTCTTGACGTGAAATAGAGCCGCAAAAAGAAATCCAGATTGGCTCACAACTCTGTAAGTACATGTAGATGATAAGGTTTTTTGAACATGTTTTATTATCTAGCTTTTGTACATGTAATGAAATTGAATATGTAGCTGGTCGTTGCTGTTTAGTTCTGGTTTTATTGTTATGTAAAGGGCAGGAATGAGCTGATAAACATTCACATTCTTGTAAATTTGCACTCTCTCGAGAGTGGGAAAAAAACCTAAACAAGGTGACCCACATAAGCGAGTAGATGCAGTTTTAAACTTATTTTTTAGAATAAATACTTTGTAGGTTTAATTAAAGAGCAGCCTATGAGGAAGATTTCCACATTTAACAACAGTTTTGACATCTTGGGTTTAGTTCCCCTTTAAGCGTTTTACCTTTCACTCAGATTCGAGAACGAAATGTAATGTACTTACTTAGTGGTTAGACTTCAGTATTTTTGAATATGATAGCAATGCAGCAATGTTTCTTCAAACTGGTTAAAAATTGACTTTTTTTTAGAGGACAAAAAAAACTTGCTAGTGCTGCTACCTTTAACATGTAACATGTTACTTACTATATTTAAGAGAGATGAGAGCACCTGTTGATTTTGTGAGAAAAATCTCATTGTTTCTCAGCGTACTTTACAGTCTTGTCTTGACTTGGTCATAATCAGAGTGCAAACCTCATTTTGCCACATATTGGCTGCTAGCGTTCACATGGATAAACATGCTAATCCTCATTTTGCTGTTAGGGAAATCTCAGCAAGCAGACGGGTTGCCAAACAAGACTGCATAAATGGAAGTTGCTCCCTGCTGATGCATCTTCTGTCTCTCTCTGTCGCCCTAATGGCTGACGGCCAAAGTGCTCAGCATCACTTGGCCTTGCTCAGGCACTCCCACCTCCTCAACACAAGTATATGCACGCAGCTAAAATGACACACACACACAGGATGCAATATAAATAACTTCACCTGGAGGGCGACCTTCTGGTTGGCATCTGGGCAACAAAAGCCAAAATGTGAAAGTGTCTGAAGCACCATGGACGAGATGCAATCGTTCTCAGTTAAAGACAGAGTCAGGAAGCTTGCACAGCTCTAACCAAATGCATCACCTTTATCAGTGTAATGCAGAGTGAAGCATGCGATGAGGACACACAGATAACACAGCAGTCACGACGAGAAAAGAAATTGCAGACGACAGTGCGTTGTCGCCCCGAGAATCCATTGCTGCTTGGTAGTCAGAAAAATCAGCTGAAAGCTCAAACAAATACAGAACAGACATGCATCCAGATGAACTTTGACCTCAGGCTTCTTTTAGTGGATAGTATCAGTATAGTGGGCCCATCCCTCTGACAAATAACCACTTAACAGTTGGATGGACATTTGTTACAATCTATGCCTGATGGAAAATTATGACGCACAGTTAAACCCGCGCTACATGGCAGTTCATTTTCACACCCCTGCTGTACCTGTACCTGTACCTACCTCAAATATTAAGTCATCATTTTTACGGGACTATGGACAGGCAAGTCCAAATTTAGATTTGCTCGTCTTTAATGTAGTACCACATTATGCCACAAATCGCTGGGCAGCACTGAGCTCTACTGGATGTAGATGCAGTATAATTAAGAGAAGAAAAGAAGAAGTTTAGCAGGTCCCCTACTAGCAGAAAGAATAGATGTGTGAGAGTAATCTTCTACTGCATCATTTGGTTGAACATTTTGGTGTTTGAATATAATATGTTTAATTTGCTTTACATCTGTCCATTTTCTGAGTCGCTTCTCCTCACTTGGGTCGTGGGCGTGCTGGAGCCTATCCCAGCTGTCATCGGGCAGGAGGCGGGGTACACCCTGAACTGGTTGCTAGCCAATCGCAGGGCACATAGGAACAAACAACCATTCGCACTCACAGTCATGCCTACGGACAATTTAGAGTCTCCAATTCATGCATGTTTTTGGGATGTGGGAGGAAACCAGAGTACCCGGAGAAAACCCATGCAGGCACAGGGAGAACATGCAAACTCCACACAGGCGGGGCCGGGGATCGAACCCGGATCCTCAGAACTGTGAGGCTGATGCTCTAACCAGTCATCCACCGTGCCGCCTTAATTTACTTTTGTTTTACATATTGCTGCTCTGTTTTTTTTTTTTTTAAAGTAGCAGTTTTTTTTTTATGGTTGACAATAACCATAACATCAATGCTAATTTCCATCAGCCCATCAGTGGCGTTGCAGATTTTATGTTAGCATTAAGCTAGATGAGTTTTGGTAGGTCGTTTGTTTAAATGCAAACTCCACACAGAAACTTCAGAACTGAAGTGGATGAAATAATCCAGTCCACAGCCTCATCATTATCCTATGTACAACGTTGCTTTATAAGCCAAAGGCAACTAAATCTGAGCTTCTCCTTGCATATAATAATGTGGAAAACAGCAGAGAAAAACATCAGGGGAATTCTCAGCTATCCACTATGAGCTGGGTCAAAGATGTGGAAAAGTCCACAGCTTTACCAGGGCAGCTAAGGGACGGGTCACTGCTGTCTTATCAGAGGTCAGAGCGGGCTGTCCATGTTCCGTGACCACACGAGTACTTTTTGGCTCCCCCCTCCCATGAGCACCTGGCAGCACGTCCACCCACTTTGCCCTCCATCTGCCGCCAATCTTAAGGCAAGGAAACTCGGAAAACACACGTAGACGGATGTCGGGATCGGAAAAAAAGTAGAGTGGGGAAAATTAAACAGAGTTGCCGCTTTCGATGAACAGGGGGGAAAGAAACAGGGCAAATGATAAAAATATTCCCAGGAAAAACAATCATTTCAGCTATAGGTTTGCAGTTGGGGCTACGTGAGCCGCCCTCTTCGTGTCCAAACACAACTGACCTGAATCAATATTATTAGCAAACTATTTCCTCATGCGTGAAAATGTCAGAAAAAAAAAAAAAAAAAAACATTCAGGCCAGAAGTCACAGGCTGTTAGAATATTGATTGGCTTTGCCTTTTTTTTAATATTAATTCAGATTAAAACACCTTTGTTGTCTGATGGCAATCTGTCATTTTTGTGGCTTTTTTCCATTTTGTAAGGTTGCTGGGCTCCAGATCAGCTTGCGTTGACCTGCTGTAATTAAAAATCTTACATACATGTGTGTCACTGCTGGTGTAGTGGTACACTCGCCTGACTTTGGTGCGGGCAGCGTGGGTTCAGTTCCCACTCAGTGACGGTGTGAATGTGCCCTGTGACTGACCGGCGACCAGTTCAGGGTGTAGTCCACCTTTTGCCCGAAGTCAGCTGGGATAGGCTCCAGCGTCCCGCGACCCTAACCAGGATAAGCGGTGTTGAAAATGGATGGATGGACATACACGTGTGTGTATGTGCGTGAGCGTGTGTGTGTTCGTGCGTGCGCATATGTGCATCTACTGATAAACCAGTGCAACATGGGTTTTTGGTGTCCTTACAAGCTTACCAACAGGAAAGTCCACACAAAGAGGGAACATTTTTCAAATCCCTCAGTGGTTCTCAACTGTTGTCATCATGGGACGCACATTTTCGTATTATCACCAAATTGTGACCCACTTTTAGAGAAGTTAGGAGCAATAAAGAAAATTCATTATTAAACAATGGCCTTTGAAAACATAGTAATGATTTTTTTTTTCTTTCCGCACAGTTTATTAAAAAACTGAGGACATGACAACATGACAATCTAAAATGCACAATGAATATAATAACATAGCAAAACTGCACAAAATACAGCCATAGAATTTCACTTTAAAGTCCACTACCCAAGTAATAACGTTTTTCCACCCATACCTGTAAAAATAGTTATTTTTCCGAATAAAAGACAAGACCACACTTGGATGTACTTCAAATATTTCAGTGGACAGACGGGTTCTCCTTTTAAGATGCAGTTAATCAATATAGAATGACAGGTGTCAACTGATAGCCTAGTAAATGTTTGTGTGTGTGTGTGTGTGTGCGTGTGTGTATGTGTGTGTGTGTTTGCTAAAGTACAACGTGACGCCTGTGTGTGAACCTTACGGTGTGTTTTGCTGTGTTGTTCACTGCTGTGATGGGTTAAAAGCAGTCTTCTTCTTCTGTAAGAGACACAATCTAGCAATTAGCATGTAAAACAGGTGATGTCTGCTGCAGGCCTACATAACACGTCCACACTCTCATATTCTGCAGGAGCCATACACATGTTAATGGCCTTACAAATACACAAAAAAACACAGCCCACACTTCAAGGGATTTAGAATGAACCACCAGAATCTCAAAACACACAAAGAAAATCTCTTCTTTTTTTTTTTTTGCATTGTGAATTCATTATTTCATTTGTTCATTCAACTCCAAGAGGTCATGTTGTGTGTAAATGCATGTAGAAATGTAAATTCATGACAATAAAGGAATCTTATTTTAGTTTAGCCAAATTCAGTGACACTGATCTACAAAAAAAAAAAAAAAAACTCATATTACACTATTTTATTTTGTTGATTATAGGCAAAAATTGTTTGTGGAGGATCAACCAAATTGTGGAGAAACTACTTGATTTTATGATGAAACTATTAAGTAGTTAGTCTTTTGTTGTTGTTTTTTTACAGTAATTTGCAGTTCCCGTATCATGGAGCTCCTTTGATGGGTGCAAAGGGGAACATGCCATTTAAAAGGGACATATTATTGAGAATTGACTTTTTAATTGCTTGTATACACATAGTCTCCGGGGTGCATTCACACCCATCAGGTGTGAAATTAAGCTAATTTCAGCAAGACTAGAACTAGTGTAGCAATTCAGTATATATTCACTACTCTTGATCCTTGGGGTGTTTTGACAAAAGGATGTCACAGGCATGTTATTGAAACACCTAAGAACTGTTTTAAAATGACAAAAAATGCATTATATTTCTCGTTTATTATTAAAAACAATATTCAATTCAGATTCAAAATCAGTCCATCTTGGCTGTTTCTAAACAATAAGATGCAGCCCTCTTGTCTTGGTTGCAAAAATCCGTTCAAAGGCACTCTCCACCACCCAAGCAAAAGAACGAGTGTGGGCTAGTCGTCATAAAACACGAGCGCAAAACCGATGAGCGGCCAGAGTAAATAGTCCAGTGGATCATTGAACATCAGAAACAGTCAAAATCAACTAAAGGTCAGAGGGTTCAAAATTGAAAATATCGCCAGAAAATATTCAAATGACCTCGCTGATCTTTCCATTGTATGCTGTACAGCATTTGTTTCACAGTTAGGGGTACACTCCCTGACCAACATATTGGGTACACTTGCACAATCGAAATAAATAAAGCTAAATTATTTGCACAGGAATTATCCATCCATCTGTCCATGCATTTTCAATAGCGCCCATTCGCATCAGGGTTAGATGAGCTGGAGCTTATCCCAGCTGACTTTGGGCGAGAGGCGGGGACTGGACTGGGCGTCAGCTAGTCGCAGGGCACGTAGAGTCAAACAAGCGATGGATAGTTTCGAGTCTTCAATTAACCTGCATGCATGTTTTTTAAATGTGTGAGGAAGGCGGAGTATTCTGAAAAAAGACACGCACGCAAGCACAGGGTTTTGATGAGTACAATTAGTAGAACATAATGTTTATTCTTGTGGTTTTAGTTGGGTGCCATGTGGCTTTACTCTGCATGAAACTGAGATATCGCTGAAATTGTAGCTATTATTTAGTCCTGATCAGTGTTGCCCTATTCGCACAAGATGATGGCAGTGAGCTGAGCTTAGCTGTCCAAATACAAGGCATGTGAAAATCTTACAAATATTCTTTGCATTGTAGACTGTAGATCTGGTCAGTACATGTACAGAAGCCACTAATTTCATCCGCTGTAACACGTTGTGAGCTCCAGTGGGTGACAGCAGGGAAGCAGAATGATGGAGTAGCTGGATGTGAACAAGCGTGGACATAGATCACATCCCCATGCTGTCCGCACTCCAACTCTGATTCATATTCCAGCCATAAAGCAGCCGAGGGCATTTTCAGACAGCAGCGGTATAAATCCCACTGCCACTGCGCTCATGGAAATAAAAAGCGTTTCGTGCGCAACACAATTCATCAAACGGTCCTGAGCAATCTTTTTACACGTCTGTTTCTATTTGGAAGTGAAACACTCACCAAAGATTTCAGTTTCAGGCACTATGTAACGTGTAATGTTTTTACAGTGACATCCAGTCGGGGTGGCGTGCGACGCTTTGCTCCACCGTGACGACGAGCCGACACGCTGACCTTCATGTTATTAGGGTGTGTCCATGCAATCTTTTAGCCTCGCAGGACAGCATCGTAAAGCATACACAGGCCTGACACCGCAGAGTGAGAGAGTTATGAGCCGCCTTAAAAACGAGTAAAAAAATAAAATAATAAAAAAAAAAAAAAATAGATCTAAGCATGAGCTCGGGTCCACATAATGTATGTGCATCTGGCTCCTCTCAATGCGGAGGAGCAGCGGCTATAATCTGAGCCCCTCTCAGATGACCAAACTTTTCACCCTATCTCTAAGGGAGAGCCCGGACACCCTGTGGAGGAAACTCATTTCGGCCGCTTGTATCCGCGATCTGGTTCTTTCAGTCACGACCCACAGCTCATGACCATAGGTGAGGGTAGGAAAGTAGATCAACTGGTAAATCGAGAGCTTCGCCTTTCGGCTTAGCTCCTTCTTCACCACAACGGACCGATACAAAGCCCGGATCAGTGCATACACTGCACCGATCCGCCTGTCGATCTCCCGTTCCATTCTTCCCTCACTCGTGAACAAGATACTTGAACTCCTCCACTTGCGGCAGAATCTCATCTCGACCTGGAGAGGGCACGCCACCCTTTTCCGACTGAGGACCATGGTCTCAGATTTGGAGGTGCTGATTCTCATTCCAGCCGCTTCACACTCTGCTGTGAACTGCTCCAGTGAGAGGTGGTGATCACGGCCTAATGAAGCCAACAGAACCACATCATCTGCAAAATGCAGAGATGCAATACTGAGGCCACCAAACCGGGGCCCCTCTACGCCTCAGCAGCGCTTTGAAATTCTGTCCACAAAAGTTCTGAACAGAATCGGTGACAAAGGGCAGCCTTGGCGGAGTCCAACCCTTACTGGAAACGAGTCCGACTTACTGCCGGATATGCGGACCAAACTCTGACACCGGTCGTACAGGGTCCGAAAAGCCCATATCAGGGGGTTCGGTACCCCATACTCCCGAAGCACCCCCCACAGGATCCCCCGAGGGATACGGTCGAACCCCTTCTCCAAGTCCACAAAACACATGTAGACTGGTTGGGCGAACTCCCATGCACCCTCGAGGATCCTGCCGAGGGTGTAGAGCTGGGCCACTGTTCCAAGGCCAGGACAAAAACCACACTGCTCCTCCTGAATCTGAGATTCGACTTCCCGACGGACCCTCCTCTCCAGCACCCCTGAATAGACCCAGCCAGGGAGGCTGAGGAGTGTGATCCCCCTGTAGTTGGAACACACCCTCCGGTCCCCCTTCTTAAAGAGGGGGACGACCACCCCAGAAGCACTGTTCCCGATGTCCACGCGATGTTGCAGAGGCGTGTCAACCAGGACGGCCCCACAACATTCAGAGCCTTTAGGAACTCTGGGCGAATCTCATCCACCCCCGTGGCCTTGTCGGTGACCTCAACCCCAGAGATAGGAGAGCCTGCCTCAGATAACCCAGACTCTGCTTCCTCATGGGAAGGCGTGCCGGTGGAATTGAGGAGGTCTTCGAAGTATTCTCCCCACCGGCTCACAATGTCCCGAGTCGAGGTCAAGCAGCGTCCCATCCCCACTATACACAGTGTTGATGGTGCACTGCCTCCCCCTCCTGAGACGCCGGATGGTGGACCAGAATTTCCTCGAAGCCGTCCGGAAGTTTTTCTCCATGGCCTCCCCAAACTCGTACCATACCCGAGTTTTTGCTTCATTCAGCGACCACCAAAGCTGCATTCCGCTTGGCCAGCCGGTACCCATCAGCTGCCTCAGGAGTCCCATAGGCCAAAAAGGCCCGACAGGAGTCCTTCTTCAGCTTGACGGCATCCCTCAACGTTGGTGTCCACCAACGGGTTCGGGGATTGCCGCCACGACAGGCACTGACCACCTTACAGCCACAGCTCCAGTCGGCCGCCTCAGCAATGGAGGCGCGGAACATGGTCCACTCAGACTCAATGTCCCCCGCCTCTCCCGGAACATGAGCATAGTTCTGTCGGAGGTGGGAATTGACAGGGGATTCTGCCAGTCGTTCCCAGCAGACCCTCACAATACGCTTGGGCCTGCCACGTCGGACCAGCATCTTCCCCCACCATCGGAGCCAACTCACCACCAGGTGGTGATCAGTTGACAGCTCTGCCCCTCTCTTCATCCAAGTGTCCAAGACATGCGGCCGCAAGTCCGGTGACACGACCACAAAGTCGATCATTGAACTGCGACCTAGGGTGTCCTGGTGCCAAGTGCACGCGTGGACACCCTTGTGCTTGAACATGCTGTTTGTTATGGACAATCCGGTAATGAGCACAGAAGTCCAATAACAGAACACCGCTAAGGTTCTGATCGGAGGGGCCGTTCCTCCCAATCACGCCCTTCCAGGTCTCACTGTCATTGCCCATGTGAGCATTGAAGTCCCCCAGCAGAACGATAGAACCCCCAGCGGGAGCGCTCTCCAGCACCCCCTCCAAGGACTCCAATAAGGGTGGGTACTTTGAACTGCTGTTTGGTGCATAGGCACAAACAACAGTCAGGATTCGTGCCCCCACCCGAACGTGAAGGGAGGCTACCCTCTCGTCCACCGGGGTGAACCCCAACGTAGAGGCGCTGAGCTGGGTGGCAATAAGTATACCCACACCTGCTTGGCGCCTCTCACCGTGGGCATCTCCAGAGGGGAAGAGAGTCCAACCCCTCTCGAGAGGACTGGTACCAGAGCCAGAGCTGTGTGTGGAGGCGAGTCCGACAATATCTAGTCGGAACTTCTCAATCTCACACACCAGCTCAGGCTCCTTCCATGCCAGAGAGGTGACATTCCACGTCCCAAGAGTCAGCTTCTGTAGCCGGGGATCGGATCACCAAGGTCCCTGCCTTTGGCCACCGCCCAGCTCGCACTGCACCCGACCCCTATGGCCCCTCCCACAGGTGATGAGCCCATGGGAAGGAGGACCCGCGTTACCCTTCCGGGCTGTACCCAGCCGGGCCCCATGGGTGCAGGCCCGGCCACCAGGCGCTCGCCTTCGAGCCCCACTCCAGGCCTGGCTCCAGATGGGGGCCCCAGTGACGCGCGTCCGGGCAAGGGAAACCGAGAGCCATTCATATTTTTCATCACAAGGGTCTTTTAGCCGTGCTTTGTCTGGTCCCTCACCAAGGACCTGTTTGCCATGGGTGACCCTACCAGGGGCGTGAATCCCCAGACAACTTAGCTCCTAAGATCATTGGGACACACAAACCCCTCCACCACGATAAGGTGATGGCTTCCAGGAGGTGTTGTCCTGATATCTTTCCCCAAAAGATTGTCTCATTCCTAGGGGAAGAGTCGGCACGAATGAGTCATTTTGCCATCAGGTGAACGACCAGTTGGTATGCAAGACGCTCATTCACCACACCCGCCATCCCTGGCGACAACAACAACAACCCGATTATAACCACCCCCAGGGGCCGCACCCACTAGAGAAGTAAGTAGGGGGACTTCAAATCTAAAATTTAGAACTGAAGAAGCCTTTTGGTTCCAGTTGCCTCAATTCAACCTTTGCAGATTATGACCTGGATGACTGAAAATCTACAGACATATTCTCTTGACATACAGTACATGCTGCAAAAAGGCCCCAAAAAGGCAAGGAAACAGCAAAACACACATGCAGAGTAGAGTGAAAGTTAAATAAGTCACACAATACTCTTACATCAGCCATCCAAGAGTGTTTCTTCAGTGAGGAAAACATGTTGTGTTTCCTGTTCCCAGGCACTTGTGTCTTAACCTAGTTACGAGTTTTATACAAGTCCCCACAGCGCATCAATTCCCAAATACCTAATACGATTCCAAAACTATTTAATTTGTGTTTTCATCAGCTATTCCTGGCTGCAAAATGCTCATTAAAAAGAGTTTAAGTTTATTTTAGACCACTGCCTGCTTTCTTAAGCAACACCAAGAAGGTATAATCACAAGTAATTGGGCAGAATTAAGAGGGCAACCTAGCAGTGACCCTGTGTGTTTACTTCAGCAGCAGACCTACTTAAAGCAGCCAATCAGCAAACAGGCCTGAGGAAACCAATGCTCTTTTGGAGGTTAATCAGCATACTAGTTGACTGCAAATGTCAAAGCCTTTTTGTGCGGGTCTTAAGATTTATTTTTGAAATGACAGTTGTGGCTTCGCGGCGTCCTCCTTGCATTCCTTCAATCTTCGGCCAAGGAAGGCTGCATGATGGAGTGGAAGAAATAGCCTCACAGCAACAATAGCTATGATAAACAGTCCTTTCACTTCCGATTCCACACTTTCACTTTCACAGTCACGGTGTGACTATTTGCCATTTTGAGATCCTGCTGCTTTCCCTTAAACAGGTTTATAAACGGAAATAAATGGAAAAGGAACTCGGGTAGAAATGAGACTCGAGAGGATAATGCTTAGGATTAATTAGGAGTGCGAGTGAAAGAAGAAAGGAAGAAATGAAGAGAGGAATCCACCTTTTACTCTGCAGCTGATCACTGCTAATCTGAGGATAGAGTTTAGTTAGCTGCTAATAGGTCTTAATTTTGACACCTCCCTGGGTGGAATGACTCCAACTACTCTGAAACCAATCTATCAGCTGACAACTCGGACTTTTAATTACATTGGTCCCTTTACAAATGAACCAAAGCGCTCTGGCAATTATAATACTGGATAAGCACGTTTTAGCAAATATGCATAATCCAAAATCCTGTGGTTATGTATTAAAAACATGTTTTTAATAGAAATAAAAGCTCAACCATTGTGGTCTGTTGATACTGGGCTTAAATCATGCACACTTCAGTGCTTGACCAAATTTTATAGTCGAAATAGTAGCTGATCTGTGATTCACGCTAGTACCTACCCTTCACGAATTTTAACAGGCCCTTCACTTCTAAGAAATATTGACAGCAGAGTCAATACAGAGTGTAAAATTAATGGCTGTGAAGTGGGGGGAGCCAATTGAGGGGTCTGAGATGGAATGCCCTTGTTTCACGTGCAGAGTGACAGATTTAAATTACGGCAATTCCAGGGGTGAACATTGAAGGTCACATGCCATTAGGATTTATTCAGTCCTGAATCTAATCTACACCATTTTTTTAACTGTGGGAATAAACATTCCACACTGGCCCATCAAATAATGAGTTGAATGAATACCTTTCATGTACCCATCCAAAGCATGAACATACACAATATGTGCAATGAACAGAAATATTGTCACTGGCGGGCAAAACCCCCGGATGTCGAAATATGGTTAGTGTCATATTTTTCCCAAATCAATTCTATTCATTCATCCCCACATCATCGAACATTTTTATGCATTACTATCTAATTTAAAGTGTTTAAAATATCCTGAGACCAAATCTATGAACTCTTTTGGACACTTCAACTCAATGGAAAGTGTCGTAAAACTCTAACCTTTCCTCACTCTGCGGGAGCCGTGCAGCATTATGTCCCCCTCAAGATTGAAAGTCTGGATCTTTATGAAGACAATAAAGACTAGAAATGTGTTAGGTCAGATACATTTCAGAAAGCCTGTTTTGTTAAAATGGATAGCTGCAATGCTTTGGTGCAGAAGGAAGCACGTCAGCCACAAATCCGTATATGGGCGTTCCAATTTATTTCCACTTAGTACAATGCTTAGTCAGCTCATCATTTTATTTATTGCATCAATCATGGCTCATTCTTATGCTGCCTGCCAAAATACACACAACACTTATTAATGCCAACACCAATGACAGTATGGCTCTGCAAACATCTTCTTGTTCCCTTTACATTCCGTGTCTGTCATGTACTTCAAAGGTGAGTTTAGTATCATTGTTCATGGTTTTACTTTTATGACATCGAGAAATGTTTCAATGTCACTTAAAACATTGCCTCTGCTGTTGAAAGCTGTTCCTATTAGCGACTTGCTTTAAATAAAGTCTCAAAAGGTAAGTCGTTCTCTTGCTCCCTTTTCCCTCCTTTGTCCACCAACAAAAATAACTCCTTATTGGCGTTGTATAAGCTGGAACTAACTTTGGTACCGACTAAGTGACCTTAATCCTCTCCCCCTCTGGTTCACTGTCCCACTCGGCAGAGGAGGTCTTCAGAATCTTTACTGTCACACCAAGCAGCAATCCGACATATTCTTAGCTCCGTGGCTAGTTGGGGCCGTTGTGATTATCCTCGCTATTCATACCCAACCCAACTATTAAGAGCCGCTAAAGCTCCTGTCAAGGATGTGACAGGACAAATTATCTGGACAACAAATGTACCTTGGTGAAGCAGTGTTGGCCGAGTCCCTTCCAGCTTGTCAAATATTACCAATTAGTCTTTACTATCATTTGAAAGACATTTTATTTAAATATTATTGTATCTGAATTGCAGTGCACTACGTTGCTCCTCACTTTTGGGTAGCTGACAAAAACTAAGGCGGAATTAAAAGGTATGGCCTTTAACTTGACACATTTGGTGGCCTTTAACAAGATGGCAATGCCAAAACAATAAATTACTTTTTCAGGTACATCTGAATAAATTAGAATATAGTAGAAAAATCCATTTCAGCAGTCATACCCTGCCTAATTTCTACATAGAAAAATCATTTACATTTTCTTATGCAATGTACTAGCTTCTAGTGATGGTGAATTTTGGGTTTTCATTTACTGTGTGTGGGGCATCTCTATGAAAAAAGTTTCACTTTTTGAATTGAACTACTTAACTAAATGAAGCTTTTGACACTAATATAATTTATTGAAATTTATCTGTATACATTTAAGTTACTTTTACTTTTACTTTTTCCACAAATTAATTCAAATTAATCACTTGGTTTCTAGGGGGGAATGATAAAGCCAAATAAAAACCTGATAATATATTAAACTTCATTCAATTAAAACTTTTTCTTCTTTTTTTTTGTCTATTAGACATCTGGCCCTGAAATAAAGTAATGCTACCTCAATGGTGGATGCCTATTTTGTACAATAATGCATCAACATTGAGTGAAAGGCCATAAAATGACAATACCATCCAACATGCAGGAAGGCAAGACTTGCACAGAAACCAGAAACAGAAAGTCCAGCAAGAGGAACAATGCAATGTCTGCCCGACTCGCAGATGACTTTAAAATAGCAGCGGGACCATTTTTCTCCAAGTTGCAAATAGAGATAAACATTATGAAAATTTCAGATCGGGATTATAGTGACCAAAAGTTGTCGTTATTATAACTGCATAAACAATAATGTAATAAATCCAAAACCAAGCATTACGAGATGATTATCTTGGATTTCGTTTTCATCTGCATCAAAATATGCTCACATCGTAGGTGAAAAAAATATCACTGCCATCTGGACTGCCTTTAGCCATCTTTTGTATCACCGTAACATTATCGCAGCTTCGTCTTTCTCTGTTTGTGTGCTGTTTCCTTTCTTTTAGACACTGGATGGGAGAAAGCGAAATATAATTAATACTCTCAGAGATGCCTAATACAGTAGTAACGATAATAAAATCGGTAATAATAACCGTTGGAAATATTTCTAAGGTTTGATGCTGTCCTGTCGTCGCAAGGGTTACGGCGAGCTGGAGCGCATCTCTGCTGACAAACAGCCATTTTCTCACTTTTAGACCTACTGTATGGACAATTTAAAGTAGTCAGTGAACCGAACATGCATGTTTTTAGAATGTAGGAGGAAGCTGGAGTGCCCGGAGAAAACGTATGCAAGCGCAACTGAGATCATGCAAACTGCACACTGGAAGGCCAGAGCCAAGATTCAAACACTGAACCTCAGAACTGTGAGGCAGACGTACTAACCAGCAGGTCAGTAAATACTGTGTTAACAGCATAAGTATGTGTGTTATGCATCATTTTATGTAATAATAAAGCTGTGTTAGGAACTCGTGGATTTTTCATGTGACAAAGTGAACAGCAGGGAAACTTGGACGTGGGCTGAAGATTACAAATACCAGCACTGAGATATTTAAAATATGTAGCGATACGACAAAGGATCCGTGATCTCGTCAGAGCCTGCTGGCTTGTGTGACAGGACTATCTGATGGCAGAAGACGTTTGCCTTTATTTCTCTTAGAGTTGCAAAGCTGTTTTGTGTTTAATGACTTTGTGGGAAGTCAAACCACAGTACAGTGATTGTATAGGTTCTCTGACATCCAGGTCGCAGTAATCCACAAACGTTATATGGCAGACGACTGGACTTCTTGGCTGTTGAAGACCAGTTTTAATCCTGGGTGGATTGGTCAGTGCCATAAATACAGTATGAAGCCATTCTGATTAAAGGTGAAACAGCTTCAAGAAGTCCAGTTGCTGTCTAATCAACTTTAGTGGATAACCACAGTAGAACACACTGATTTAAAAAGAAAGAAAAGGGGAGAAAAAAAATTAAAAGCGCACCGCAAATTGCATCATCATAATTAATTGTGCTATTCTTTTTCGACAGTACAGCACTGTAGTCTTTGAAACATAATCCTTGCAAATTTGTACGAGTAGCAAATGAAAATGTAGAAACACAGATTTGAGGTTTGACATCAGCGACTCCAAGCATGTAATATTTATATTCAATGAGAGTAACGTTGTAATCTTAACAGAATACAGTCGGATTTTTTTTACCAAGAATATTTAAAATATTTTTAGTGTTTTCTTTTTTAAATCTTATGAGAATAAAAGTGTGTGAAGAGCAGAAGAAAAAGTGTTAATATTACATGATTAATTAAGGTGAAGTGACTTTTTATCTCGGAAAAAAAGCTTTTTATTAAAAAAAGGTTTTATCTCAAAAAGTATGACTATTAATCTTGAAAAAAGAAAAATTTTACCTTGAAAAAAAAGTATGACTTTTTATCCCAAAAATATGACTTGTTTTCATAAGATTAGGTTGTCTCTCAAAAAATAGGACTTTATTCTCTCTAGAAAATACAAATTAATCTCATTCCTGGAAAATATAAATTAATCTGAAACAATGCACACTTTATCTTGGAATAATACAACTACATAATTAAATACTAAGTAAATAATACTGAATACAAAAATACAACAATGTGACTTATTGTCTCAAAACAAATATTTTTTTCCTAAAATAAATTGTGACTTTATTCTCATGAGATGACAACTTTGTTAAAACAGAAATATGTATTATTTTATTTTATATATATATATATATATATATATATATATATATATATATATATATATATATATATATATATATATATATTAAAATACGTTTTATTTTGAAAAAATATGACTCATGAAAACATTGCAACTTTTTCTTGGAAAGAAAATCTGACATTATTCTCATAAATTTATGAATTGATTCTTCTAGTACATACATTTTTGTAATAGTCCTTCATAAAACTTGGCAGTCATTCAAGTAATGAGGATTCTCGATCAATAGTCTGTCAACACTTCAAGAAGATAAATTGATGTGTGTCAGCAATCGACGTCACAATCGTCCCGCCATCAACCACCCTACTGATGAAGACGGAAGAAAGAAAGTGCGGTTTTGTTTTATTCCGATGCATTTAAAAAGAACAAAAAGAGAGAAGCGACAAGAGAGGACAGATCTTTGCTTGTCAGGAAGTGCTGGCGTTACATCCAAGCTCACGCATCCTTCGGGTATGGCTGTACACTTCGTACATGATCTAACTCGGGAGGAAACTGAATCCAATTATTCTTCCATATTTGGCGCAGCTCCTGATCTGTCATTGTGCTCTATTGATTTCCAGTCCATCATACATCTTTTCTTTGCAATCCTATTAAAACACCTTATGCCCTCGTAAAGACCAAGGCAATATGTCACGTAAAACAGAGAGGCTCCCGCTATCAACCGTGCGAGTATACACTTCTCAAATGTACTGGACGAGTTGCTCCTAGAGAAAAAAACAATTCTTGCAAGGAATTCCAGAAGTCAGACAGCTCCACCACTAAAAGTCAACCTTGGCCAAAGATTAATAAATGTAATCCATTTCTGTCCTCCCCTGTGCACCTCTGTCGGCGAAAGACACCAGAGCATGCCAACAGAAAAAAAAGTCAGAGTTGATTTGGTTTATCAGTTATGACATATATGTTATTTGTGGGGGGCTACGAAGCAGACCTTCCCTTCCGGGCAGCACGTTGTGGAATTAGCCCAAAAAGAGTTTAGGAGGATTCATCTGCACAGTTTTTAGGCGAAATATAATTATTGAGTGCTATGTTACGTTCAAATCCTCAATTTCTCAACCCTTTAAAATGATAACCTATAACAGTAAGTGCCCAAATGAAGATAAATAAGAGTATCTATGTATCACTGAGTCACAAATTTAATAAAATGGCTAATAGGGAAGCAGAATTGGTATTTTTACATGTTGCGAGCTCGTGACATATACAACTTCTGGTGCATTTTTCGAAATCAACTCATCTGTAAGGCATTTATTTTTGAGAGCAATGTTGTAAGATGAGTCTAACATCAAGTGTTCTGGGATCATAGTTTTGGGTATACATGTATTTAGGGTTTAAACTATAAATATAGCCAATCACATTTTTTACGGGGAGGGGGTGCCTACTAATTGCATATTTTTACTGTTCGCTGCTAGTCTTGATCACTTCCCGTGAAAAGCAAGGGTTCCCTGTACATATAAAAGCCCACTAGGTGACAGTATTTCTTAGGCGTCGTCAGAGGGGAAGTAGTTTTACTTTATTTTAACAATAATAACACCTTTGTTAAGCATGTTAAAATGTGCCTGTTAATAATGGATGATGGCAACAGTCTGAGCCTGAAACAAATTCATCCGATTTGGAAGTCAACTAGTAAAACAGAACGGATAGTTTGTTGCACCGTTAGCTTCCACTGTAGAAATAAAATACGATGAAGATAAAGCAAGTGACTACCATGTGGTATGAAACGATAGCTGGCACAACGGAAGCAGTCTCATTGCGTCGGATGACCTATTTATCCAGTTTTCAAAACCATCGGGCATCTCAGTGATGCTATTCAAGGAGCAGTGGGGAAAAGCTGATAACGGATTATTAGTATTATCAGTATAAAGAACATCATCTTCTCTGTCGGCATTAAAAAAAAAAAGTCATTTCAGTACTTTCTCGGCAGCCAGCTACAACACTCCTTGCAGTGTGTGTGTGTGTTCATATTTTGCCAAGAATCTGTTTATACTATTGTACTTTATTTTGAGGACACACATGCATTTTGGGCCTGTAATTGGATGAATGGATGGATGGACAAAACAAAACCTTATTTTATTTTTACATGCACAAACACAGTATATACTCAAATCTTAGTGTTGCTAATGCTGGGGGTTGTCCTAGTCACACATCTTTGACAGAGGAGGTGTAAAAAAATAAAATAAAAATTAAAAAGTGGAGGAGCTGCAACGCAATGAAGAACAGAAGTAACAGTGAATTATAATCTTCTAAATTCTTATGTCTAGTTACTGATCATACAGTAAGTTTAGACCGACTTTCTGCCACCAAACTGTCACGCCGCCAGGCGCATCTCCGAGCGCACACCCTCGCTGCGCCAAAAGGCCCAACTTGGCACAGGCAGGCCTGCCAAATTGGCAAACGCGCAGCAAGGCTTGCGTTTGCATGAAAATCGAGATACGCCGGTGTTTGGGGCTCCGCAGCAGTTCCGCTGCCTACGAAAATGGAGCTCTTAGTGTCGTAGTAACACTCTCTTATGAATAAGTCATGCTACGTTAATATAGTCATTACAAACATTCTTTCAGGAGCATTAATTACTTGGGGTTTTTCGCTATTTGCGAATAATAGGGGTTTACTTTCCTCCATCGCAAGACGTCTATTATACTTCAAATGGCTCAACTTGCACCACCAATCAATGAACCCTACAGACAGTCTGATACCCTTTTAGTAAATATAAGTACCAAAATATGTATGTCAAGGTGTAAACATGTCAGCGCTGTCGATATGCTTCTACGATCACATCGTGCAAGACGACAAAGGTGCCTGTGTGGTTTCCCTTTCTGCGTGTTGTGGGCTCATGTGTCTGTGATCAAATGTTAGTGATGAAATATATCAACACTTTTTCTTTTTACATGTACTTTACCGAGAATGTTTTGTATTTTAGGGTTGATCAAAACCGCAATGTATAACAAGTAACTAAAATATTACACCAACATAGTGTAGTGTCGCTTTAAATGGTGCTTGTAAGTGTGGTGCATGCTAAATGAAGCAGTTACAGTATATGGTTAAGCGTAATCTTTTTTTTCCCCCATTCTCACAAAGAACACAGAGTGTATGTGGAAAAATTCACATAATTACTCAACACTGTCATGTCGTCTTATTAATTATTATGAACACAAAGCTACTACACTCTAAAGGAAAAACTTGAAAAGAACGGTGACAGTGTCAGCATAAGGACATTTTAAGTGTATTTTCTCATTCGGGTCGCGATTGACTCTTTCCCAGCTGACGTTGGGCAAGAAGCGGGCTACACCCTGGACTGGTCGACAACGAATCGCAGGACACGTACGGTAGAGTCCAAAAACCATTCACGTTCGCACTCACTGAATGGTCAGTTTAGCGGTGAAAACTCCACACAGGAAGGCTGGAATTTAGATTTGTACCCCGAACCTTAGAACTGCGAGACAGAGCTAGCGACTAGGCTACCATGCTGCCCAGCATATTTATTTAGAAAATAAGAATTGCACGGGTAGTATAATAAACTGCAAAGGTTAAGTCGCATTTAGGCATGACGCGAGACGTAAGCATGCGAGACCTCGGTTGACAGACCAACAAAGGATTAATCTACCTTTTGCTGCTTCTTTGGCTCTTCTGTTTGTGTCTTATATTTGCCAGACATTTCAAAAGACGGAGTCCTGTCTGCAATGTCTCCAACTATTTTGTCGGAGAGCAAAATGCAGTCAATCAATTGTGCTTCATTATTTTAAAAGGAAGAAACATATCAGCTGAGGGTTTTCTGAACAAGAGAGGGCCAATGCCAGAGATCTGAATCTAGAAACATATTCACAACGTAATAGCTTTTGTGAGCAAAAGCAAGAAAGGAGCGGTCGTCATTATCACACAGCGCACCCTCCGACACTTTGCGTTACCTTGACATCATAATCACAAGGGACCTGGTAACAGTCAGTCGCTTATCTCACTATGGCGCCTGCAAGGACGCACATCACGTGCGGAAGGCTGAACATAAGATGATGGACTGCACTCTCCTTCACGCTGACATCACCATGAACCTCTTTGATTGCGCAAACACAACACTGGGCTGCAGGAGGCCAGGCCAATACAAACCAGAGTCAACACATCAACTCGGCATTGTGTCACTATTGTGATTAGTGATAAAAGGGCAGAGTCCGTTCATGCGTCTGTCATATCTTTACTTTAATGAATTACTTATTTTTCTGATGACTTTATACTTTTACTTACCACGTTTGAAAACAAGTACTTTCTATCTATACTTTCTATTCCTTACTTTGTCTGAATAAGCTTGTATTTTATTTTATTTTTTTAATCCATGACAACACCACATAAATAAGACGTGCATGGAGAGAGGTCAAGTCAACCTCGGTTGAGATCTTGATGTATTGACATCTGATCTTGGGTTCTTGCAAGGGTGGGGTAAAAAAAAAAAAAAAACCAGGTACAGCAGCAACATGTATGAAGTTGAACTTGGGAGCATTAACAATGACAGCAACAGATTCAGAGAAGCAAAATATTTCCTTTCCATTGCCTTATTTGAGAAAATTCTTCCCAGAATTCTCAAATTCTACCCTGAAATCGTCATACATGTAAAGTGTATTTTTTCAGTTGTTATAATTAATTGCTAGCAGAGCTATGTGAGCATGTTGAGTTGAGCCAACACTAGCTAGCTCTTGAATAACGGGTCATGTAACATGATTTTTTTCTTCTTCTCAATACGTTAACAAAGACTTGGCACAATGGGGAGGAAAACATTTCCCACTGTTCCAAGTTATCAAAACGAGTACATTCTTGCATATAATTAACAATAAAAATGAATTTTTACTTTTTACTTTGGTACTTAAGTTTTAGAGTCTGTACTTTTTTGTTTTAGATAAGTACAGGAAGTGAATCCGTTGTTCAACTTTTTTTTGTGGCCTTGTGATACAAGTTTAATTTGTTCGGTGAGCTTGGTCGTAACTTAAAACAGTTGTTTCTCAAATCATATTTCCTCACTGAAATTAATGGAAATACCATTAATCTGTTACACCCTCACCCCTCAAAACTGTTTTTAAATAGCACTTTACAGGATGTATACTTCATAAAAACATACAGTAATGACATAATTAAATTCAATGTAGTTTTTGCCACGATTTTTGCTTCATTTCAATGGACATTGTGCTGCTCCTTCTGGTGTGCACACCATGGCTAGCTGGGGGCTGCATAACACAATCATATGGATATATATATGAAGGAGACGGTCACAATTGCTCAGTAAGCCACAGTAGTATTAGCTGTTCTTTGCAGAGGGTAAAGAATATAAGCCTGTGAGTATTATTATATTGTCAGTACTTTTGTCACCTCTGCTAAATGTGCACAAAGCCGCCACAACATTAAATAGGCGTTGCAAAATCAGATGCAGACACAGCTCTTGTATTTGATTTCAACAAAAGGTGCATGTGTACCTAACGGTGCGGCCAGGAAGCGCACGCCACAAAAAAGATGGTGGCCACAAAAGGGGACCGCCGTAAATAGAATTCAAGCCGGAGGCCGCGTTCAAGGACAGATGCTAAATTAGTTGCTCTTATAAAGGAACACATTTGCATTTTAATGAGCCATCTCTTGGCTATGACTCAGGGAGGAGATTGGACGAGGTCCTTTCACATTCCATTTCTCGTGTGGCCATGCAGCAGAAACATATATATGAGCCATACTTCAAAAGCAGGAGAAATGTTTGACAGAGATGCACTTAAAGACGGTACTTTGTGGGTGCTGCTATATTGAAATGTAAATAAGATAGCAAGTTGCTGATGCTGGCTTTTTCATGTATTCTTTTACTTCATAGACACTTGAATCTCCATACTATTTAGTGTTTCTTTGAGTTGATCTGCTCAAATGCTTACCTTTTGTTGCCCGAATTCAGGGGTGTCAAACTAATTTTTGTCTCGGCCCGCATTGTAGTTATGATTTCCCCCAGAGGGCTGTTAGAACAGTTAAATGTTTAATCACCAAATCATATTATTACCATTACACAACAAATTGAGGGATAACTCGTTTTGAAATCAGAAGACAAGGATAATAGTTTGTTCAAGTATTGTTTAAGTTACTGTAGAAGAAGGGTTTGGTAACAGAAAAATGCAATATCTCAACATTATTGTTTATTATTATGACAATTTGGAATTTGGGTACAGATTTTTGCAAAAATCACAGAAGTTGACGAAGCATGATTTGCTTTCGCGGGCCACATAAAATGATGTGGCGTGCCACATCTGGCCCCCGGGCCTTGAGTTTGACATCGTGCCCTAATTGATCCATCATTGGTACAGAAGCCTATACAGTTGTACCTTGACTTACAAGTTTAATTATTTTTGTGACCACACTCAGACTAAGACTAGTATCGTAAATCATCTTTCAACATTGAAACGCATGGAAATGCTTTTAATCCATTCCAGCCCCCCAAAACACCAACTTTTTTTGGTTACCTGTTTTTAAATAAGACAAATGGGACTTTACATTAGAGTACTTTATAAAAACATACAGTCATAACATAATTGAATAGAATGTAAAGAATTAACCATCATGTTTTCACGCATTAATTCAATATCGGGGAAGAACAAAAGCAACACTGAAATACAATAAAAGAAGAACACAGAACACAAACAAAACAAAACAAAACAAATCTATCAGTTTAATATTTATTTGCACCAAAAATCTGACACATATGCAGCATGCCTATAAATGTTCATGAAAATTGCTGACTTTTTTTTGCATAGTTTAAGGTAAATTCTAGAAAGAATAATAATGTAAAACAATAACAGAAATACGGTCTAATTAAAACTTTGTGGAACGTTAAAGGTCAGTTGCGACGGTGCACAACATTTTTAGTTGTTGCGTATTGTATGCTGTACATGCTAATCATCAATTCTGTACAATTCAATTCAGTCAATTTAAAATAGACTCTATCTACCGCATTCAGCCAACATTATTGCTTTTATAATTGCATTTGGACGTTTTCATAATTAATATCATTTTATAGGCATTTACTTTTTCCTTTATCTCTGCACTGCGGCCCACTTCATTCCATTTCTTTCCCCCTTTGATGCGCTGTATGTGTTTAGACTTGACAAGAATGACTCTTAATACCAGTAGTTTGATAGTCTTTGACTTTTATATTGCCAGGTATCAAAATAACCGCTCTGTTTGGAAAAGAAACTTTATGATTGGTCGTGGATAAAATTATGAATCTCGCTTTCAAAGAATGTAGAGTCTTGCATCGCATTGAGGTATAAAAATATCTTGAATTTATCGAGTCAGTCGATTCCTATTTACATGGGAGATTATATAAAAACCAAGCTGATTCACAGCCGGAGTGACTGAAAGCCAAAAGTGTCTCTTCAGAGAGGAAAAACCGCTGCAAGCCCCATGAATCATGAACGTGAAAAGCTCATCCAGCTGTCCATCCACTTTGAGAGCAAAAAAAAAAAAAGAAAAGAAAGAAAAAAGAGATGACAGGAAGCGAGGGAGAGCAACAACAGCAGAAGGCCTACGTCATCAGCGAAAGAGTAGCGAGGCCCTGGGGAAATGAGGGGATAAATAAAAGAGTGCAGTGAGGTGCACGGGTAATGTTACAATGCGTCTCTCTGCTGCTTGTGGCCTTGCCGCCTGTCATGCGATGCGCTTCTGGCCAGTGATGTCACCCAGACTGCAGAGAAGCTCCATCGCACATCCCATAATAGACACATTCACACAAACGAGAACGCAAAGGGCACAGGGGAACACACGCATCCCTCATACACCGAATCAATTAAAAAAAACATGCGTGTGTTTTAATATGCTCCTCATCAATATGGAACCTATCAATATTCAAATTGACACTCGTCAGCCTCTACGATAGGAACAACAGCACAATCTAATGAGATCCAATTCAAGAGCGAAAGCATACATTCTGCCTGTATAAATGTTATAGTGCCTAATTTTGGTTGATGCTATCAGAGACGTACAACAATTTTTGGGATTCACACTTTGAAGTGTCTAATGTTTTCAAGTAACTAAATGCTAGCTTATTTTTCCAAAATGTACTCTCGTTCTTGGCAGTAAAATGTATTTTCAATTCCATCCGTTTCATTATACAGAAGTGACTAATCCCCGTCAAACAACGAACAAACTGCAAGCTACTAGCTCCACATTTTAGGTATTGAACCTCTTTAATTGGTACCAATGAATTGTGCAGTATGGATAAGTAAATGGAAATGCCAAAAAATAAATCAAAAATACTCATGATGTAGTTACATTTGAAGGGCAACAGGGTGTTGTCACATGCGGTGCAGTTCTACGTGAACGCTAATTATAACCACAATGGAAAATATGTTGTTTAATTAGAATGGCACTCATAGAGGCTGAACAATCGTAATTTGAATCAGCCACAAATGACGTGCCTTCATATACATTCACTCACCTCCTGCATATGTCAGACTATTGTCATGAAGATATTGATAAGATACATGAAGGAAAATGCAGGGGGGTGGGGAAAGTGCCCTGGCGAAGTTTTTAAAAAAAAAAGGACAACAAATTATTATTAGCTCCAATACAATAACAGTAATAGGTTGGCCTGTAACTCACCCGACACAAACGTTTTGCATAACCTTGAAACCAAAGACCAAGGAACTAGATGCCTCTATAACAACAAAAACTGAACATTATCCCTGTAGAGGCAGAACATTTGATACAACTCTTGGATTGCATCTAGCTTGTTCAAGTGTACCTAATGTTTTGGCTGAAGCTGTTGAATGAGCATAGAAACACAAAATAATGCCTTAAAAATAGGAAGTGAAGGAAGAGATCATCCATAAAGAAGTCTCAGCCTGCTCATGGTGTCACATTATTTGTCCCCGCTTTCAACCCCAGTTCAGCCCTCTCAGCACTTTAGCCAGGTGCTATAAATAGACACACCGCCGCCATGGCACCATATTATCTCTCTCCCAACCGCCGTTTACTGTGGAGTAACAAAGATTTAGGTTAGTTATGTGACTTGTCCTGCAGGCTTTTTTTAATTTGCTCAATGGCGTCCTCAGCATGCGGCAAGAATCCCACCACGCTTTGTTGTACTGGCTCGGAAACTGCTTAGGCCAGCCCGTCACGGTGAAATAGTGCACGCCTCCACGCGGTACCAAGGGCACTCTCACCGGGACTAAAGGCGGCTTTTAAAATCACATGTGATCATGCACACAAACCAAGGAAACGGGAACACAGACACACGTGTACACAATTTGAAGCCTGTCCTCTTTTTCCCAGAGTTATGTCATTAATTTGAAACCTTGAAAATGTAGTCTTTCCTCTATCTCCCTTTTGCCAGATGTCTCTCCTGAATTAAAAATTCCTGTGTGCCGATGCCACAAAAGAAGCTGTTGTCTTCCCTACAAAACCCTCCCTACAAACAGCTGAGACAAGATGGTGCATATATGCATTCGTTCATTCATGTATGTGTGGCAAACCAACTACAACAGCACTCAGCGGAGTGCAGACCTCTGCCAGGGTGGATAAAAATCTCTATGTGTGCGTTCACATAGCTGCAGCTGGTTGTCTCATTAACATAATTAGATGCATATTGTTAGCAGAGCAACAGTGAAAATTGCTTTCAATGCAAAGAATCATGGCCAGTGAGTATCTGGTGCATGGGCGGGCAATTATTTTTTGAAAGAGAACGATTGTCGAGGGCCACTCCAACATGATCATATAAAGATGAATTGATAATAATCTTTTTATCATGCAGTAAATTGTATTGTCTTAATAAGCTGTTATTTGTGTAGCCATAATATGTTATGATTAGGAAATTTAAAAATAAAAACTTAAAAAGTACAACCCCAATTCCAATGGAGTTGGTATGTTGTGTTAAACAAAAATAAAAACAAATCCAATGATTTGCAAATCATGTTCAACCTTTATTTAATTGAATACACTACAAAGACAAGATATTTAATGTTCAAACTGATAAACTTTATTGTTTATAGCAAATAATCATTAGCTTGGAATTTTGTGGCTGCAACACGTTCAAAAAAGCTGGGAGAGGGTCATGTTTACACTGTGTTACATCACCTTTTCTTTTAACAACATTCAATAAACATTTGGGAACTGAGGACACTAATTGTTGAAGCTTTGTAGTTGGAATTCTTTCCCATTCTTGCTTGATGTACAGCTTCAGCTGTTCAACAGTCCGGGGTCTCCGTTGTCATATTTTACGCTTCATAATGACAGGTGTGGACTGCAGGCAGGCCATTCTAGTACCCGCACCCTTTTACTACGAACCCGTGTTGTTGTAACACGTGTAGAATGTGGTTTGCCATTGTCTTGCTGAAAAAGACGCTGCTTGGATGGCAGCACATGTTGCTCCAAAACTTGTATGTACCTTTCAGCATTAATGGTGCCTTCACAGATGTGTAATTCCCATGCCGTTGGCACTAACAATGCCCCATACCATCACAGATGCTGGCTTTTGAACTTTGCGTCCATAACAGTCCGGATGGTTCTTTTCCTGTTTGGCCCAGAAGACACGATGTCCACAATTTCCAAAACACAATTTGAAATGTGGACTCATCGGACCATAGAACACTTTTCCACTTTGCATCAGTCCATCTTCGATGAGCTCTGGTCCAGAGAAGCCGGCGGCGTTTCTGGGTGTTGTTGTTAAATGGCTTTTGATTTGTATTTACTGACATTGGTTTTCTGAAGTGTTCCTGAGCCCATGTTGTGATATCCTTTACACATTGATGTTGGTTTTTGATACAATGCCGCCTGAGAGATCGAAGGTCACGGGCATTCAATGTTGGTTTACGGCCTTGCCGCTTACATGCAGTGACTTCTCCAGATTCTCTGAACCTTTTGATATTATGGACCGTAAATTATGAAATCCCTAAATTCCTTGCAATGGTACGTTGAGGAACATCGTCCTTAAACTGTTCGACTATTTTCTCACGCACTTGTTCACAAAGAGGTGAACCTCGCCCCGTCTTTGCTTGTGAATGACTGAGCAATTCAGGGAAGCTCCTTTTATACCCAATCATGTCACCCACCTGTTTCCAATTATCCTGTTCACCTGTGAGATGTTCCAAACAGGTGTTTGATGAGCATTCCTCTTTTTTGCCTTTTGTCTTTTTTTTTTTCTTTTCTACACGTTAACATTACATACACCACTACAATACATTACAACATCACGATTTAATCAACATTTAAAAAATAATAAGTAAACATGTCTACAGAGTCCATCATTTTTCTCTATTTTTAGTGTGCTGGCATTATGAGCACAAAGCACTGACTCATATTAGCCATTCTTAGTTAGGACTGCCAAATCATTACCAGGGCCAATTCCTCTCTTCCCTCCACCGTGCAGGAAATGAGAATGTTGCTAACATGGGGACCACAGCTGGTGTTGGCACTATTCGTTTGGTCGAAAAACCAAATAGATGCGAGAATGGTTGGGAAAAGTCAATTAATACAGCGACAATATTTCTAAGTTGGCAACACTGAAGACAACAAGACAAGCTCTTGTTCGCTTGCACTGCCAAAACATGTGCACATCAAAATAAAAGCAGCGCATACTTTACGTTATATTTTGACTTCACAAAGGCTGTGAGAGACAGTGTGGGACTGCTGACGGGCCGGATGTGGACCACGGGCCCTACTTTGCCCAGGCCTACGCTGGTGTCTGATGTCGAAGGGCTGGAAAAATTCCCAGGTGGCCCTTATTAACGGGACAGCGAGCCGGGGAAATGAAAGGCAAGGCGAGCTTATTTGTATAGCACCGTTCATACATTCATGGTGGGTTACAGAAGCTTAGAAATAATAATTAAAAAGAAGATGAATATCAAGGCAAAATCTCAACATAAAAGCAGGAGAAATGAAGGATCTCAATCGAATCCATTGCAGTTGACTTTACCTCTCGCTATTCGTCTTTTTTTTTATGTTGTGTCGACATCCATCCGCTGAGGTCGAACAAAGTCCTGAGCCTGTTTTGACAAAGAAGTAGGAGGTACTGTATAGGTATCGGTTTCAAATGTACAGAGTAAAAGTAAAAAGTTGCCAAGAAAAAAAAAAAATAATCCAAAATCAAAAGTATTTGTACTTGATTGGATCCCACCGCTGATGGAAATCTGAATGAAAATAGAGTATTTCCTCCGTGGTGGAGGTAATAGAATTTGTGCGCCCATGAGCATGTGAGTGTCCCCCACGCTCACAATGCTGATGCAGATGTATGCAAACACACACACACAAACAAACATGCACACTTCCTGTTTACCAAGACGACAAAGCAGATGTCTCCTCATCTCTGCCATATTTTTCACTTTGTCATCTGGCGAGCCGCTCCTATTTTCTTCTTCTTTTCTCTCCTTTAGACTTGATAGGCTTTCACCATTCCCCACCAGCCAAGCAAATAAGTCCAAACAAGACTAAAAGGGTTGCTTTTAGTGAGGTGTTTTCAAATGAGAGCCATATTGATGTTATAAAGACAGTTGTTGTTGTAAAATGCTCCTGGCCTTGGCTTCCCTCCCATGAATGGCTTTGTTTTGCTCATAACAGATACAGGTGATACCTTCTGCATAGTACAGGACAACTATACAATCCCAAATAAAGGGACATATAAGCATAACTATAATGATGTATGAAGGACGGACACAGAGGATGCTGCCGTGGATGTTATGTAACGGCACAACTTGCATATTTTACTTGTATCTGCGCTCATCATATGCATCATAAAACATCAGTTTGAATACGAAGTGGATTTTTGCTACTAATCCCCAAAGGGAAGCAGCTTTGAAATCTGTTCTCATTTTTCCTTCTATTGCAACTGCAGCATGTCAGCTGTAAATCACTACAATCCTGGCATGTTGTGTTCTCAGAATCCCCTGGATGGGCGACATCACACTCTGTGACGTCAGAAGCGTCAGTGTGTGCGTGCGTGTGTGTGTGTGTGTGTGTGTGTGTGTGTGTATCAGCCCCCGCATGGCTTAAGTAGGGGTGGGTGTGTGATGAGGGGCTAGAGGGAACGCGAGGAGGCGGAAGATGTACGCTGTGATGTAATTTCATATATATATATATATATATATATATATATATATATATATATATATATATATATATATATATATAGTCTGAGCAGCACCGCCCCCTATCGATTCAATCCGGTATTGCACGAACACTAATGAATTCTCGGGAGCTTCCTCATCAACAAACACTCCTAAACCTAAAGTAATTTAGGTTACGAACAAATGCCACCGACACAATAGGTGGCAAAATTACTCATACTCTGTACTTAAGTACATAGTGCACATACTTGTTTAAAAAAAAAACGACTGGTAAAAGCAGGTGTAGATTCAACTCTTGTACTTAGAAAATGTGAAGAAAGTACAAACTGAAATGTATTCAAGTGCAAAAAAGTAAAAAGTAAATGATTTTTTTTTTTTTTTTTTTTTTTTACTACTGTCAATTATACAGAATACTCGGATAACTACAACAGGAAGAAAAAACCTCTCAGCACACAAAATAATTTCCCGCTTGTATAAATTTACACCATAAAAGTCAATTTTGACAAAGAATGGGGTAGAAAGTACACTTTTCAAATTTAAGGGCATAAAAGTAAAAAGTCTACCCAAAAATAAATACTCAAGTATAGATACTGAGAAAAAATAAATAAATCTACTTAATACTTTACAGTAACAAAGTATTTGTTCTTCATTACTTCCCACCACTGTATCCTAAAGAGGCACCAATTATATATGATTAAAAAAAATTATGAAACATAAGTGTAAATGTATTTACTCTGCAACTAGCCACCATTTTAGCCCCCATTGAAGAAAGACAAAATGCTGGTCATATTGTCACTGGAAACAGAGTTGTTGTTTTTAAGGAGCTTTAACCCCATAATGACAAGGTGGATAGCAAGTTCAGGGGCACGTGCAACCTGTTCGATGTTATCATGAAAATAGAATATACTACATGATCAAAATGACTCATTTTATCAAATAACTTGCTGTGGACAATAAACCTATTTTTTAAAGTTGATTTAGTATCATTTAACCACTTGTTACGCACACTGTAGTTAGCAAAACCCAGTGGAAACCAAAATGGTATAACATGAAGGAAACACATTTTAAACCAGACATTGTACTATAAGTGTGTAAATGTTTGGCCACTTATTTAAAAAAAAAAAAAAAACTCAGATTTTCATTGCTGCTACATTTACACGATGACTGGGTGATTCTGATGAGGTCACCAAAGTGATGCTGACCATCTCCGAAAAGTCATAAAACTGGCAAATATGCACCAGTGGAAGGGGGGGGGGGGTATCCTGGTCCTCTTGTCGAACTTGATGGCTCTTTAGAAACCTTGGTTTCCTTTTTAGTTTGGGTTCCTACTATTTAAGCCAATAGTGGAGTGACTTTCTAACACATCTCACAACCGAGGGAGGGGGGAGGTGGGGGGGTCTCAGGGGAGGTACGTGCCTCTTCACTTTTTACGCAGTGTCTTTTTTTTTTTTTAAACCAAAGAGCCCCTATGTGTGCGGCAAAAAGTGCCCTCAAAATGTTCCATCAGCACACCCACGTTTGGATTTAGGAGAAAAAAAACTTCCAAAAGCAATCCCCGTCAATGATTTGTTTCAGTGGAGCAAAAAGTGCCCCAAAAGTACTGTGCCCCCCGCCCCACTTTCCAAGTCCTTCCGCCGCCCCTTTCTCACATTTGACTCTATATGTCTCGCTACCGCACGGTTGCCGACTGGTTTCCTCCCACATCCCAAAAACATGCATTAACTGGAGACTCTAAATTGCCCGTAGGTGTGACTGTGAGTGCGAATGGTTGTTTGTTTGTATGTGCCCTGCGATTGGCTGGCAACCAGTTCAGGGTGTACCCCCCCTCCTGCCCGATGACAGCTAGGATAGGCTCCAGCACGCCCGCGACCCTAGTGAGGAGAAGTGGCTCAGAAAATGGATGGATGGATGTCTCGCTACCAATTAGACACACTTTTAACCATTCAATCTATTGAAAAAAATTTAATGAAAAGGGATTCACAAAGAGATGGGGGGAAAACAGCAGGACCTTGGTGAAATTGAGTTTAATAGATTGTTAAAAATAAGGCTATGATGTTCATTTAGCAAACACTGACCAGGAGGTGAACTATTATGGCATCCAGAGATTTTTGTTTTCCAGATGAAAATACACGCACACGTATGGACGGACAAATGTGTTTTGCATCCAAACTTACATGCACACTTCCTCACTCAAGCCCATGGGCGTGCACGCGCACACACACACACACATACATATGGACGGACAAATGTGTTTTGCACTACAAACTAACATGCACACGCACGCGCGCACACACCTATCCTACCCAAAATGGTGGCACTAAAGAGCCAATAACATTGTAGTGATGTTTTAAAAAACATGCATAGCTTAGTACATTGATGTCAAAACCATTTGTTACTGTTTGAAAAATGTGATCGTGTGACTTGCTTTTTAAAAAAAAAAAAAAAAAAAAAAAAAAATCTGTTACTGCTTTAAAATTAACAATCATGTAAACTCATAGCACTGCATTATCCACAATAGTCTGTTTTGATAAAAAGTTACATTCGGAAGCAAGGTAGGCTCTGTTACAAAGCAAATAAATATTGGAATGGTAAAAACACAAAATAATGCCATCATTTCAAAGGACGAAGAGCAGACTTGGCCTGACCTTTTCAGACATCAAAACAATTCTTGCAAGCATTTTACAGTCATCATCACATACTTCGAAATTTGAGAGATGGATATGAAACAATGCCCAAAGCAGACATACAACAATAATTCCCCTACAGAGGGAATGCGGCACATTAGTCTCTTTCGTGATGTGTGCATTTCCACTATAAGGTGCCACATTCAAATATTACATTTGGCGAAAAAGTCCGATTCAAGTTGATTTGACACAAACAAGCACTCCTTTTAGTTATTCAAGACTGTTTCATTAGATTATTAAATTCCTTTTCACGCTCTTCCTTCAGCCATCATTTGGTTATTGGGATGACACCTTGCTACACCTTATTTTGCACGCAGAGCAGTGGTGTGTACTGTTTGTTTGGCCAAGCAAATAATCTATCATCTATCAGAATAAAGTGCCTGTGAAACAGGAACAGCAAGCACCAAGATTGTGGCACTTTTCCTCTTGCCCAAAAGAAAATGTACGCTGGTTAACTAATAAGTCCACTACCCAAACAGCCCACATGTAAATCCATGAGCAAATAAAATAAAAAAGAAAACTAAAATGGAGTAATCAACAGCCTTACTCTACAACGACAGTGAATAAAAAGAACATTTAACATCAGAGAGTTGACATTTTGTGCACCACTGCTGCGCTTCTAACTTGGAATCTAACTTAACTGCAGTATTAATGACCTTTATATCTCAGGAGACGTTTTGTGAGTATATTCCAATTTAGAAGATATATTTCATGGTGACACACAGCCTAGATGGTGTGATTTATTGTAGGACAATTTTCACAAAGCAGTACAATTTGGTCCTAACCTACTGTCAAAAGTGGTGCCAAAATCTGTTATATACCAAATTTGGTACGCTTCCACAGGGTATCAATTGCAGCATTAGTTAAAAGGTGGAGTTCAGGGGTTCCCAAACTGTTTGTTTGGTTTTTTCTCTCTGAAGACCCCCCAATAATCCTTATGTCAATTAAACATACTGTAACTACCTGGTGTACCCTTAGATGCAATGGGAATTATTTTGAATTTAAACATCCATCCATCCATTATCTGAGCCGCTTATCCCCACAAGGGTCGCGGGCGTGCTGCAGCCTATCCCAGCTATCATCGGGCAGGAGGCGGGGTACACCCTGAACTGGTTGCCAGCCAATCGCAGGGCACATATAAACAAACCACCATTCACACTCACATTCAGACCTACGGGCAATTTAGAGTCTCCAGTTAATGCATGTTTTTGGGATGTGGGAGGAAACCGGAGTGCCTGGAGAAAACCCACGCAGGCACGGGGAGAACATGCAAACTCCACACAGGCGGGGCTCGGGATTGAACCCCGGTCCTCAGAACTGTGAGGCAGAACCTCTAACCAGTCGTCCACCGTGCCGCCACAAAATTTTAACATTTCAATCTAATTATTCTTATTTACAAGATTAGTCAGTGGATTTAACACCACTTAATGTAGAGTATTTAAATATTTATTCATCGTTGGTAGCTATAGGCTGCGTGCCAAGTGACTGATGACACAATCATATGAGAACTTTAAACCGCCTCAGAGCTAATGTAGGGAGGAGTGAAGGGTTTATTATGTTTGTTTTATTGGCATGCCGGTCCTCATTATGCAGGTTTGTACTTTTTACAAACTGATATAATAATTTATTGCAATTTATTTCATGGACCCCAAGCTACGGCTCACCAAGCACAGTTTGAGAACCCCTAAGCTAAATGCACTACTGTCAGTGGACTGAGTTGTAAAGACACACACACACACACACACACACACACACCTGAGCTCTCACACAGAGATTTGTGGTATACAAATGTCAAAAGTCTTAACATGTATAATATGAAATAATAGGTCAGATCAAACAAGAAGTTCCTTCTCCCTTTCTTTCCATGTCTGCAGGAACGTCTTGCGCGTCCTCCAGCGTGACGTCCACAGTTGACCTCATCAAAACGTCCAACCCTGTCATAGCTGTGTGCAACAGCGTTTCCAACCTGCAGCCCCAACGAAGGGAGTTCTTGGACGTATTGCTTAACTTAGTGAACGTCCATACTGATTTTAGGAATAAACTGTACAAAAAAATACTGATAAAAAATAATTGTTGTTGTTTGTTTTTTTTTTTTTTTTTTTTTTTTTTTTTTTTTTACAAAGTAGTGAATGACTCAAGAATGCTATCCAATTAAAAAACTTGAAGTTGCGCATGCGGGCTGTGGTGTGGTAGAAGGGCAATGGATGTCGGGACAGTGGCGTTTTCTCAATCAAGAGAGGTCGCCACCTGCCAGACGATGAGGTGACTTCGCTCAGCCTTGGTCGGCGCCGACTGCTGGCCCGACGTCGGCTCGGACGTGCCGTCCAGCTCTCCGCTTTCGTCACCTGAGGTGTCAGATGGCCAGTGAGACAAAAAAGTTGGGATCCACGCACATGCAGCGGGGTGGGAGGAAGATTCTTTAAAACAGTGCCTGTCACCTTCCAACCCGCATTTTTCTATGCTCGGTAAGTTGCGACCCACTTTTATAGAAGTTAAGAACAATAAAGAACATGTATTGTTTGAAAATAACCTTATTTGTAATCATTTTTAACACATCATTACACATGGACTGTGGTAGTAGGTAATATTGCATGATTCCTTCTGTGACTGGCTCCAAGTCAGCCCTTTGATCATCCAGAAGCTCCAAAATGATATAGCTGAATAGGCGATATGTTGTGATAAATTTAGTTTCTGGCATTTAAAAACTGTTTACACGAGCGGAAAAGATCTGTTCTCCCCGTCGCCTCTCATTTTGCCACCGCCTCCTCCTCACCACATAAACGCAGTCATTAATGCAGGCATTTAAAGACGCAAAATCGCCCACTGCATTTCACCTCAGGTTTGATAAATCACATTACGTGTGCTGAAGGAAATCAATTTGCATACACTCCTCTCAAATCGCACAAAATGAACTGGGCTGCAATGTTGGCCGTTTCGCAGACACTATCCTGAGTGAGCCCGGTCAGTCGATGAGCTGCTGCATCTGTTTGCGTGAGCAACCAAGTTTGCCTCCGTTTTAGCTTGCGCAAACCTTGAGTAAATTAGCCCCTAAGTGTCTTATCCTGGCCAATGCCAAGGTGTCTGATTAAGTTTGGTTTCAGGCGGATTAATGCTTTGGAAAGCATTTTTTTTGCACCGAGAGTAACAAAACGATCACAGAGACTATTCTCCAAGCGCTACCCTTGACATCAAGCCAAAAAAAAAAAATCCTACTGAGTTCAATGTTTCATACTATAATTTACAACTGAAAAACATTGTGCTTACCCATTCTGAAGTCAATGTAGCCCTCTCCTCCACTCATCACCAGGTACGTTTTGGGCTCCGACGCGGCTGTGTCTGAGGATTCAGACGGAGGATCATCAGAGCCCGAATCGGCACTTCCAGGAGGTGGCATAGCCTGACCTGTGAAGAATAAAAGACAAATAAGGAACGCTCAGATGATCATGATAAGAAATGAGGGAGAAGCTCACTGGAGACTTCAGACGTAGAACTGCATCTCTATTTAAAATCCACGAAGGAAGCAGTATCAAAACCTCTACAATTAAGTCCCGCCATATCACACGTCATCATTCACAACCCTGCTCCATGACTGATTTTTAAGCAATTGTGTTTTTACAGTTGGTACAGTATCAGTACCATGTTGTGCCGCAACATGGTGTGTAGCACTGCAGTCTCCTGAAAGAAATGCAGCATCATTAACAGCAAGAAGAGGACACCCCTTCAGAGTATTACAGTACCAGGTTTTGACGTTTTAATATCCGTTGTTCCCACAGAGAGAATATATGCATGCGAGTGGAGTTGGATGCTCTGTTTGTGATAAAGTAGCTGTTGTTGAAGGTTTATAATTACCGTAAATAAGCTAATTTACATTAGCCGGTCTACGGCGTTTCATATTATGTTAGCAATGAGCTAACAGACTTTTGTTAGACCAAATTGTATGATTTAGTTGAACATTTTAGTGGTTAAATACACAATGTCCTATGTCGGTTTTACAGTAAACTACAACTGAACGTGAGAAAAAAAGCAGCTTGAAGCAAGCCAGCTTCTATTTTTGGGAGAACTATGTGAGTGAGAAAGGTGCTAGGTGCTAAGAAATACGTTAGAAAGTGTGTTTCAATAAGTTTAAGTGTGTTTTAATAAGTAAAATGTGTTAAAAGCTGGGGGGTGGTACAACTATATAAAACAATAATATTTTGTAAAGTCTCTTTTATTGTGGCTCTGGAATTTAGACATGCAACAATGAATCGATTCATCAACAGCGAATCAAATTAATCGACAACTATTTTGATAATCCTTTAGAGATGTTCTTTAACCTTTTCAAATTCTCAGAATTTCAGCCTCTTAAAGCCACCAAATATTCTTGCATTTCTGATCTTTACGAAAGCGAACTGATTATCTTTGTGTTTAACCAAAATAAGACATTTGCAAACACCTGCTTTTACTTTGTTTGATCAAGATTTTTGCCCATTTTCTTATCAACATGTTTGCCTATCTTCTAACATTACAGACTAAACCAGAAACCAGGTAATATTCAGTTTATGTTTTTCTGCATTGTCAGTTTTAAATAATGTCCTGTTTTTAAATAAAGGGATGGAATTTAAAAGATGTTTTTTTTGATCGATTTATCCATTCATCTAAAAAAAGAATACACAGATTCATCAATTTTTTTAATTATTGATAGTTGCAGCCCGACTGTAATATATTCCCCACAATAAACAGGGGTTCACTGTATTCTGTTTATAAAGGCAAGATTTAATACAGCTTTTGTACTGGATCTCATTGATTGAGCAGACAATGTGTGTCCAGATTGTGCCACTGACAAGTGTCACATGCTGTAATTAAATTTGTCCAGTCTTCTCAGCACTTGAAACTCACCTGGCACAGTAACAAAGAATTTGACAGCATCTCGATGTCCATGGAAACAGAGCTGGGCGTGGGCCATGGAGCAGTACGGCACGAAGCTAGCTGGCAGGGCGCCCTCTGCACCGTCGTCACTATAAACCCGTACAGCACCGCCAGGCCAATTTGGCACCGTTGCTGAAGTCTTGTTGGCTGCAGGATTAGAGAATACTTGTTAAACTACGTATTATTGATCTATCTTACCCCAAAAGTGGATGACGGGGAAAACGTGTGACGCACAAAATTCAAGACACCGGAACAAACATGTTTTTTTGCTTTGCACAGTGAAATGTTGCTCGTGTTGTTTTTAGACAAACATCCAGAGGATTCTGAATTTGACGGTTGAACGCACAGTGTGTCTGCAAACCCAGTATCCATGGCAACCCAGTCATCTTGTATGCAAGGAGCCTCGGCAGCAACAATTGTTGCATTTAGAGCAGCCCGACACAGGATGTATGCTTAGTGTGTCGTTCACTTTGTTTTAAAGGAGAGAAGTAAATGAGACTGCATCACATGCGGGGACAGGAGCAGAACATAATGCAATATGTGTTCAGTTGTTTCCATCATTTAATCTACACAATGTACGTTTCAATGGTAAGAGAATGTGAGTGACATTCTTTACCTTCAGACAGCGGGATGGAAATTATGACGCCATTTCCAGTCCCCACCCAGAGTCGGCTGCAGGACACCACCAAAGCTGTGATTCTCACAAAAGAGAAACCCAGTTTACCAGTGCCTGAAAAGTAAATCGACATTTTACTTATATTATTTCCAATGGGTGGGGGAACTTTGTTTGATTACCAGGGAAGGTGAGGGGTAGTTATACCGAGCATCTTGCTGACATAGGGCTCGATGTCCACGTCCTGGAGGTGCTGGAAGGTGTGCGCATGAAACAATCGAAGTGTGGAATCCAGTCGGATGGACACCCAGATGCCATCTCCAACCCAGGCCAGCTGTCGAACCTGACTCTCCTTGCGTGGGTGCGCGTCGAACGACTTCTACTCAACCGTTGCGAATCCAAATGTGACATTTGCAGTTATTTATGTGACATGCTTTTTTCCGACAATGAATATGCAGTGTCACGTTACCTCTATCCTCATGGCTTTGGGCTGGATGACATAGATCTTGTTCCTGTAGCCACACCACACCTTGTCGTGGACTATGGTCATGCAGCGGATTGAGTGGTGGGGTCGTCCCAGATCCAACAGGTGGTAGTTGGTAAGGTCCCACTGCCCATCTGCATGGGACATTCAAAATGCAGGCTAATGATCCACTAGATACGGTCTTAAATAAATGACCATGATCAAAATGGTGACAGATTCAACTCAAAATTTCATATAAAAACAGACTCACCAATGCCTCTGTGAAAAATTGCTAATGTTCCATCTGCCAGTGCTACCAGGACTCTGCCTTTAACATGCCTATATCAAATGAAGACACCTTTTATACGTTTAAAACCCAATACTGTTTTTATATTACACTTAGAAAACATTTGGTTGTATCCTGTACGTATGTGTGTGCAGCTGTATACTTACACAATGCTGAGGATGGAGTCTTTAAGTTTGATGGCATGAAGACACTTCCTCCATCGCGCCACGGACGAGTGGACATACAGACTGGAGGAAGACAAGAAAGTTCAGATTCTCGTATGGTACAGCAACTAGGGATTCTTTGGCATCAGTTAACATTTAGCACCCTCTACTGGATGTGAGGTTTCTGCTCACCATCCATTCTGAGCTCCCAGCCACATGGTGGGGAGGTCACTGCTGATCCTCTTGACTTCCAGAGCTGAGGGGTCAGAGTCTTCTGGCAAGGACGTCACAGAGCCGCTGGATCACAAAGAGCAGAGAAATCATTAAAACAGTGGAGATAGATTTTGTGTCCAGGATAAGGCAATTTTCTATTCCAATCTCATCTATTTCTAATACTTGTAAAAAATACCTTTTACATTTTTTAGTTTTGGGGGGGCAGAAGGTCATTTTGTAAGGAATTGACCATAAGAATTTGAGATAAAAGGGACCTGTGTATAGATAGGATCCTGATTGTGCATGTTTAGGTATGAGGTGCATTTCTAAATGTAAACATTCAAGGATTGCTCTTTTTCCATTTTGACACCATAGTTGCAGAAGCCCTGCTCCAGAATAGATCCGTCACCTTTGTACGTAGGTAGGTGAGGTCTCATCAGGCCTAACCCCCAGTGGGTCAGTGAAAACATGCTCTGTGTAGATTCCAGGCTGATTTTGCTCAGGTCCATGGTCCTCCTCTCCTTCTTCGCTCCCGCCAGCATTTGCCTCTGTCGCCTCTGTCGCCTCTTCAGCAGTGGGAACTTCCGCTCGGCTTGTCTGCCTGGACAGCTCAGCTGTGGACACTGAGTATATTATTATTTGTACATTTGGAATAATGTCACACGACCCCTTATATGCAGTTATGACCCTAAAGACTGTAATTGCAAAGTACCAGAGCCAGGGACGGCGCTGTGTTCCGCTGGCTGGTCGAGGCCACCTATGCTGGCTGTCTGGGGGATGGCGGTGGTCCCCTCAGCTGCCAGGGTACCATCGCTGCCTGTTGAGCCCACACTGGCCACGCTGCCGGCCAGTGAGACCACGTCACCCTGGTTTGCATCCATGTCTTGAGGTACTTCCTCACCGGCTGGATAATCGGACTCTGACACACCTGAAAATGAATGTTGACAATGTTCACAGTGCTGAGTGACTTATTTATTTAAAAAAAAACATATGGCTATAGACAAGTACAGTGGTGCCTTGAAATACAAGTGCATTTATTTAACACTTTAACTAGACCATCATGATGCCCGAAGCTCTTTACAGATGCTCACCCATTCACGCACGCATTCATACACCAATGGACGGCTGCTGCCATGAAAGGCATATTGTTTTAAATACACAAGGTGTGATTCTCTTTGTTTTATGTTTAGTTTTACAGGTAATTTCAACTGGGAGTGGCAAAAAAAAAACAGCTTGAAGGCGCTTTTTTTAAGAATTGTTCACTAATTTTATCAACCCAAGTGCTACTTGTTGTGAAGGGTGTTGAATCACTGCCACCATACAGCGCTTATATCAAGTCTAAGCTCGCAAGTCAAACCAAGAAAAGAAAAAAAAAAACATTGTCGCATGACAGCTCTTATCTCCAAAAACTTGTAAATCAAGTCACCCGTATAGCAAGTAATCCACTAGGTATACCCACGTGTTTATGATATATTATTCATATATACTGTAAAGGTTGTTCAACAGAGCAATCAAGTTGTAATCATAAAGGTATTAAGTGTCTAGTGTTTTTCAAAAACGTTGTCGTCATCACCAGTACTGAACTAGTAGTACTTTGTACGAGGAAGAAAAATCCATATCGGTTTTGCCCACAATAAAAAAACAGAAATAAACACTAAGAAACTAAGATCTACCTGGCACACTGGCAATGCAAACGACGTGGGTGTTGCAGGCATAGAAGCTGTCAACAAGGTCAGACGGTTGAGCAGCATCCACCACAAAGACCTTGGTGGAGGAGTGGGTGCTGGTGCACACCCACACCCGACTAGACAATTCATCCTGAAGGATCAACTCGTCAACTTTCTCCTGATCCTGACAGGGTAGAGAAAAAAATTATTATAGGAATTTATTGGACCTACCGGGAGGGAAACACAAACACTGTTGAGAGGAACTAATCTTTAAATCCTCACTCTGACCTTGTTTTCTTGTTCCAAATGGTCCAGGCTACTCTGAGATCCCTTCATCTGCTTTGCAAGCTCAGAGGGGTGTGACGTCCTCCCCCCAAAGAGGTTGACGCCAGCAGCACACCAAAGCTGGGGGGCGGAGGGGAATGTGCTCATACATCAGCACAGTTTTACATATTTTAGTTTGGGTGTTCTGATATATTCACCTTCAAAGAAGCATCTTTCTGTTCCAAAGGTCTCAAATACACGGGCACAGGCAGGTTAATTTTGTTCTCCGTTTGTCCACCATTTGGCCCCTGTCACAGTGTAACATAAAAGTTGAAGGACACATGCAGTTGAAATTAAATAAACAGCATCTTCACAACACAATCACATGAAACATTACCAACAGCACAGATTTGCAATTAGACAACACCTTCTTATTGAGTTCCCTTTCATCCCTGTTGACATCCTACCTTGAACTTGCTTGGCAGACTCCAGCCATGTGCAGTGACTCGACCATCCTCTTTCTGCATGTGAGCTTTCACCTGTCTGTACTGGGCTCGCTTCTGCTCTTTGCGTGACGGTGAACTGCACTGGTCTTTTCTATATTATTGGGAAAGGGCTCAGATGTATTTCAGTATTCATGGGAGTGGAAGAAACCTTAAGAAGCTACACTTCTACAAAACTGTACAGCTCAGTCCAGCATGCCACATCACATGACAGCATTGTAAAAATAAAGAAACTTCTTATTTTAGTATCCTTCACAACTGAAAGAGCAAAAACTGTGTGAAATGAAAAGTATTGTTTTGTGGGGAAACGGGCCAAAATAATTGTCACAAAAATGGCCAGAGTGCATTACTTACTCTTCATTGAGGAAGTCGAATGTTTTGGACTTCTCTGTGGGGAACTGGGAGAATGTGCTGCTTCGCTTCACCATGCTGCCTGGAGTGTTGTATTTTACGTGGGACTGGGGCTCCATCTTCTTTATGGCAGGGGTACTGGAGGAGGAGCTAAAAAGTCTGCTGAAGCTGCAGGCAGGGAAGTCACACAGCCAAGAGGGAAATGGAGCCACCAAGAGTGAAGAGTGCAGGAAAGAGCAACAGGGTGTCACCCAACAACCAAACAGCCACCAGTGATCATTGTCAATGTACTACAGCAAAGCATGCTGGGAGTATGAGACAACCATTGATAAACAATAACAAATGTGAACTTAGATTTTGTTGTTACTGAAACCAAGTACATAATTGATCATTTCAGAGACCTATTTTAAAACACGTCAAGTATATATAATATATTATTATTACACACACACACATTTTTAACTCTCTGCCATAATTTCTACAATCCGTATAAAAACAAAAGCCAAATTATTCAGGACACTGAGCAGGCATGACGTTGGCTCATGCGGCCAAACTTTATATATACTAGACTTTACGCCGATCTGATCGGTGTTATCGGTATCGGTCGATGATTAGCAATTTATGCTGATCGGCTGATCGGCTTTCATGTCATAAATCGCCGATCCGATCAATGACGTCATTGATAGGCTCCGCGTCTTCGTTGCGTATGAATCCAAAAGCTAGTTTATTTTTAGCCTTGTCACGTGTCTTGTTGCGCAGTACTGCAACTATCTGACGGCCAATAAAGTTTTTTCAATCTTGTGGTTGAAAAAACACGTCGTCGGTGTGGGACTATTTTGCGGTGTCTCAGACAAACAACACGTAAATTACTTGCAGTCTGGGCGCAACTCAAGTACGTCGTGGGGAACATCATCTAAATGCTTCAACACAACAAATTTGATTGGGCACATGAAGAATGTACGAGGAGCATGCCGCGTTCAAGCAATGCAGCGTGGTGGGGGGGGAAGTGTCAGACGGACTCAAACTCTGGACAACACCCGTCCATATAGCTGGGACTGAGAAATGTTTGACTAAGTCATTATTAAGCACAGTATTTATTAAAGTTTAATTGCAATAAAGTAATTTAATTGCAGTAAGTTTGCACCCATTATTTCTGTCATGTAATGTTGATTTGACCTAAACTTATGTCAGTGGCCAATCCTTGAATGCCCCCTAGAGGTCATTGGTGTTTTAACTTTGTAATTTGAGCTGGGACGGTGGGCTCCAGCACGCCCGCAACCCTTGTGAGGATAAGCTGTACAGAAAATGGATGGATGGATGGATACAGTATACAGTACACAAGTATATACAATAAATGAACAAGTCATGTAAATAGACACATCGCTCCATCTTATGATCGGATCGGTGATCGGTTATCGTTTTCTTTTTAAACTTGATCAAGGATCGGCCCCAAAAATCCTGATCGTATGAAGCCTAATATATACACATTGTAGCATCACTAATAATTCATGTCAATTAACACTGTGCTTCCTAATAACTCACTTTTAATTGCCCTGGCCTCTTTTATGAGAAAAAAACAACTCTGCAGTTAAAAAAAAATATATATAATTAAAAAAATATATAAGAATATGTAATTCTTACATGAATACCACCCATCCATTAATTTTCCCTTATCGCTTATCCTCACTAGGGTCGTGGGCGTGCTGGAGCCTATCTCAGCTGACTCTGGGCGAGAGGCCGGGTACACCCTGAACTGGTCGCCAGCCAATCACATAAACAAACAGCCACTCACAGTCACACCTACAGGCAGTTTAGAGTTTTCAATTAACCTATCATGCATTTTTGGGGAGATGTGGAAGGAAACCAGAGTAACTTGAGAAAAACCCACACAGGCACGGGGAGAACATCCAAACTCCACAGAGGGGGAGGCCGGATTTGAACCTGGGTCCTCAGAACTGTGAGGCAGATGTGCTCACCAGTCGGATACCGTGCCACACATAAATACCAGGATAAATCAATTTGCAGCAGAAGAAGACTATCTAATATTGTAGCACAACATACTGTAGCTCACTCAAATCATTTCCCATACATGGAGTGTTTAAAGTTCTCTCCTTTGAGTAAACAGAGTAGGAAAAACACCAAAATGGAAAATAGCAGGCAGGAGATAGGACAAACCAGGGGATAAGGAATGCAATGTGAGCAGTTTCTCATGGAAAAACTGATGGAGTTGCATAACGAGACAATATTGTGGATGATGACGCATCAAAGTTAGTAACAAGGGGGCAGTTCTGTTTCAAAAGGTAGGCAGGGGACACTTTAGGTTTGACTGGGAGATTATGTACCGAACCACTTTTACCTAATGCTGCCAATTCAAAAGCATATCCCGAAAAAGATAGGAGAAAAATGTAGTCCAGTAATTGCAGAGAAAAAAGGACTAAAAAATGGAATTGCTGTGTAAAGTCAATACAGTAAATTGACTCACAACTGCCAGATGCTGGATTTCTTCTTCTCTGTAAGAGCAGGATTTTCCCTAGAGGCCCTGAAGAGGACAAAACATTATCACCTTTGAGTATGAGCATGTAAAAGGAGGAGAACCATCTTCAATAGTTTATTATGCAATCGTCAAACTTCTTTGTTTTGTCCTTACAGCACTCGTCTCCCTACCGGATCATCTCTGTCCACCGCACAGCTTCCTGTAGCTCCATCAGTCTCTCTTTGTACTGGTTCCTTTCCATCAACACTCGGGCCATTTCCACCCTGGTGAAGCGTTTCCTCTGGGCTGTAGGTACGTCGCTCTGTGGCAGCAATTACAACCGCATACGAGCGTTTAGAGATGCTTTAATGTCTTAAGTCCAAGCTTTATCTTCACAACGGACCAACAAAAGTGTCGACACAAACACATCACTCACATCTTCCTCTTCTTTTGTTTTCTGTAGCACCTCCTCCATCTCGAGTCGCGCTCTGTAAATCATCATTAAAATTTGAGAAGGATGAACTATATGAACAGCAAATGTAACTGGTTAGGTTGTCGTAAAAAAGTCTGACAATCATAAATGCCGCTTGCGGGGGCTTACTTTTTGAGTTCCTCCTCCAACTCTCGGTTTTTGTCCTCCATCTTTGTCTTGGCCTGCTGCACGGCCTCCAGCTCGCCCTGAAGCATCTCCTTCTCACACGTCAGCTCATCCACTTTCAATATCAAGTCTTTATTCACCACGTTCAGGGCATTCCTGCAGCAGACAGTTATAGTCGACAAATGGTTTCAGCAGAGCACAGGACTGAATCAGTAATTGGGCTTCAAACAGAACAAGACACATGGTCTCAGCTAACAACTGTACAACATATTATAATGTTTTAATTAAGAACTTACTTTCTCTCAAGCAGTTGGGAGTTCTCCTGGATGAGATTTTCCACCTCCCGGCCCATACCTGACAAAAAGAACGGGGCACGTTTGAATTGTATTTCTTTTACACAATTTCACAGCAAGCTCAGTTACTATTCTAGCACTACATATTCAAAGAAAACACATTAAGACTAAAAAATAATTGCCATTTGTCATTATAAGCTTTCACATAACTAGAAGCAGCAAACACACAAGCTCGCACACACAGCACGCATCACATGACTGGCAGGTAAAGGATGGATAGAGCAGGTGAGGTCTTACCAATCAAACTAAGGTCTGAGAAAACCATGCAATCCCAGCCAGGCGGAAAGAATAAGGAGAGAGGGGAAAAAAAGAAATGCAGATATTGTGTGAGACACTGGAATGATTGAAATGATGACGTTTAGCTGTTGAGTCCACAAGCAAATATAAATATATGCTGCTGGGTCTGTATATGGCTACTTTACATTTGGATCAGTACAGCAATCAGAGGGAAGGAACAAAAATTAAAAGATTTTGAAGCTGTAAAAAGAAAAGTTAGACCATCTTTTTATGATTCATCACTATAAAAAGTGATTCAAAGGAAACCGAACACTTCCATGCATCGAACTAAACGTCAGATTGGCTTGAATAAGTCAATCAAAATTTGACAGCCGAGAAGCGCTAAACCTAAGACAGCTGCTGTATGAAATACATACATAATAATGAGTACAACACTGTGAGCTGCTGCTGTGGTGCATATGCAGAAGGTGAGGTTTGAGGACAGAACAAATACAATGGTTGGCTAGGGAAAGGTTTCGAGGTTATACACACCCGAGTACTCCACTGGGATTATGGACAAAAGCAGGGGGATGAGACATGGAGGAAAAAGAGAGGTGACGTTAACACAGGGAGACGGCTAACTGTGCTACTAACTCCTGGACCAATGCCAGCGGTGAAAAAAAACTGCAGCAAACAGCAGGTGCTGCTGTGAATTTCAAACTAATTGTACAATTGCGATATTAGCTCAGCTAAGTCATGTTATAATGTGGAAATATTGGAGGTTTTTCTAGTAAGTAAACCTGTACAATCTATTAACAATATTACAAAGTCTGCCTTTAAAAATATAATAGTACGTTTTGAAAGGTACCTAACAATGTTTATAAATAATGCAGCGGGATTTGGTCGGGTAAAAATTCATGGCATCATAGATGGATGTGTTTTTTGGCTATTATTTTTAAGATTGATTCTACAAGCACAATGACATACAACATAAGTGAACACTTGGCCTTTATTTTTTTACATTTATGACACACCTTTATTGTATTCAGTTTGATTGTACCTACTGAAGTACCTGGTGAGAGAACACAGCTGCAATATTCAAATGAATATTAATAAAATGTTGTACTGTCCCATCCCATTACAACTTTTTATATATGTGTGTGTGTGTGTATAACATTCTATGTAAATGTGTATACAACATTCTGCTTCCATGATTAAAAAAAAATGTCTGCATGAGCAAGAGACGACAAACAGTGTAGATGCTCAAATTCTTTATGTAAAAATGAATATTTCATATAATTAATTTACCGTAATTTGCACGCAATTACACTTAAGCACAGTCTGACAAGTTTACAGCAACACAATGTCAAAGCTTCCTACCAATCAGCATCAAGTTGTAACTCACCCAGCAGGTCGGCACCTTCATCCACATCCCCGATGAGCCCTGTGCCTGCAGACGACAGCTCTTCAAACAGAGAGTCTGTGTTGCGGTCAAACGCCATATTCTCAATCCCTTTGGTCGGAGTACTAGGAAAATTATCAAAGAAGGAAGAGAATTTTTGCTGTCCGATAAAAATGTTTTTCAGTGAATCTGAATTGGATGTTGTTTGTACTACCTGCATCCCTTGTAGCCAGTCAGATCCATGTCCAGCTCAGGTGTGGACTCAATTATGTCCTGCACGTCTGAGCTGTCTTCATTATCAGGTAACCCTAAACGAGTCACAATTCATAAA